>NW_007738310.1:16797-22563 GCF_000696425.1 Galeopterus variegatus | reverse complement strand
ATGTGGGAGGGTGGGTTTGAGGTGGTAAGATTTAGTTTCTTTTGTCTTTCTCATTTGCATTCGTGTTTTACTGGTGGGTTTTGTTCTTACTTGAGTATTTGGGGTAGGGATTATTGTTTTTCAGATTCAGATGCAGGACACCCTTGAGAATTTCTTGCGGGATGGGTCCTGTGGTGATTAACTTTCAACATTTTTGTTTGACTGGGGAATATACTATTTCTCCCTCAATTATGAAGGTTAGCCTTGCTGGGTATAATATTCTTGGCTGGCAGTTTTTCTCTTAGTATCTTGAATGTCTCATTCCATTTTCTTCTTGCCTGTAGAGTTTCAATTGAGAAATCTGCTGTTAGTCTGATGGTGGCACCCTTATAAGTGACTTGATACTTTTCTCTTGCTGCTTTTAGGATTCTGTCCTTGTCTTTGAGCTTTGCCAGTTTGACTATAATGTGTCTTTGAGAGAATCTCTTTGGATTAAAATTGTCTGGGCATCTTTGAGCTTCCTGGATGTGAAGGTCTATGACTCTCCCTATAGCCAGGAAGTCTTCCATTATTATTTCATTGAATAGATTTTCAATGTCCTTATTTTTCTCCTCCCCTTCTGTTACACCCATGATTTGGATGTTTGTATGCTTAAGGTTGTCTGCTAGCTCTCTTAGAGATTCTTCATTTTTTTAAATTATTTTTTTTCTTTTTTCTTTTCTGCCTGAATTATTTCATAAAGACCATCTTTGAGTTCAGATATTATTTCTTCAAGTTGTTCTAATGTGCTGCTTAAGCTCTTGATTGTGTTTTTTATTTCACTGAATGAGTCTTTCAGTTCCAGGAGTTCTGCTACATTATTTTTAAGGTATTAATCTCTTTGTAACTTTCATCTTTCATATCCTCATTTCATTGTGTTGTCTCACAGGGTCCTCTTTTATCTTATTGAGTTTCCTTAAGATAGTTACTCAGAATTCCTTTTCAGTCATTTCAAGGGTTTTCTGTACTATACGGTTTGGTACTTGAGAGTTACTCAGTTCCTTTGATGGTATCATATTTTCTGATTTTTGCATATCTCTAGTATCTCTACATTGATTTTTGGTCATCTGGTAGATCAGTTGCTTCTCCTATTACTCTGGAGTGGACTTTGAGGAGAAAGTCTTCTTCTTCTTTTTCCAGGCTCATCAAGTGACTCTCCTGGTGTCTATCAAGTCAAATTTGTATTGCTCCACCTGCACAGTGGTCATGGATGTTATTAAGTCAATGAGCTATTGTTACAACAGTATTAGCTGTGGTAGTGGCTATTGTGGAACACCTCTGTAGAAAGCTGTGTGAAGCCTTGTGGCTGTGTCATGGGAAGCAGTTCCTGCCTTCTGTGTGGGTAGGGTAGGCCTGGGCAGGTGGCTAGCCTGTTTTCCTGCCTGCCTGGGTGCCTCCCCCATTGGTGCTGGTGTGACATGTGGTCCTACCTTCTGCATGGATGATGCAAGGCTCTGGAGGGTGTCTGGCATCTTCTTCTGCCTGTCAGGTGCCTCCCCAGAAGAGATCTTAACTATGATTAAATCAAAGAGGACTTTGCAGAGGAGGCAACTCCAGAACTCACTCTTTAAACATCAGTTAGATGGATAAATCTGGGAATGACTTACTAGTTAGAAGAAAGATACAAAACCTAGAGATGAGAAGGATCGAGGCACAGATATGGAATAAGAGTCGGTTGGCCCATACAGCTACATATTAGGACAAAAAGGCCTTAATTCCTCGTTGCTTAGGTTTGATGACATGCGTATGGGTGACGTGCGTATGGGTGCTTTGTGGTTTTGTGGCTCATAACATACAGCTACATATTAGGACAAAAAGGCCTTAATTCCTCGTTGCTTAGGTTTGATGACATGTGTATGGGTGACGTGCGTATGGGTGCTTTGTGGTTTTGTGGCTCATAAGAGACCGAATGTTGTATGGCTCTATGTCATCACCCTCTCACATGGAGCCAATAACCAAGTGCTCCACTCTAAGAATTTGTATGCCTTCTCTTCATCCTAGAAATTAATGACTAACTCCTTTCACTCTCCTGTCCACCACCATTTCCACCCCCAGTGTCCAATGTTATTGTGTTCAGTTGAATTCTAGCTCAGTGGCTGCTGTGCAATTTGTCAAACTAGATTCCTGGGTTGTTCTTCTGCTTGTCCTGACCTTTGGTTTAAAACTTAAAATCAGAAACACTCAGGCAGTAGTGTTTCTGATTTTAAGTTTTAAACCAAAGGTCTCCAAGTGCTGATGCTATTTCTTAATGGCAGTTGTTGCATATGTCCCTGGGTCCCCAACCCTGCAGTCCCTCCTTATGCTGCAGCACCCTCAGGGCCGCAGCAGCTAGCTCCCTGCAGCATCTCCAGTTGAGAAGCACTTTGGGGCTTGCTCTTAGGGGAGAACAAGATTTAAACTAGTGGGAATTTTTGTCCTTATGTGTCCCAATTAGCCACTGTGATTGCCAAGCTATGAGCACCTGTGGTGCCGCCACAGCTGGTGCTCGAGGAAATCCAATCTCCTCTGAACCAGAGCCGAAGAGAAAATCACACTCTGCATCCAATTTCCATGCTAAAGACTACTTAAAATAAAATCAATATCTGTTTCCCAAAAAACTACAGAAATTGTATTCTGAATGGCAGCTATTTTAAAGAAAAGTGTATCATGAAGAAGAAATAGGCTATAATAGCTTCAACTCTATAAATCTATGTTTTTTAACCCTTTGAAAAAAATGTATTTTAAAACAGCTAACAAATGTCATTAGGTTTCGTCCTGGTACTGCCAGCCACCATGTGCCTTTAGGCGAATCTCTTCAATGTCTCAGTTTCTTTTTCTGTGAAATAAGGAAAAATGGGCTATATGAAATGAGATGGATTACATGATCCTAATGTAAACTACAATTGTTGATAATAGTAGCTAAACACTTATTAAGTATCCACTGTACTAGGCTCAGTTCTAAAGTGCCATTTGATGTTTCTAATTTCATCCTCAACAAAACGCCATGAAGTTGGTAATATTCTTATTCATATTCGTATCCATAATTTATATTAGCAAAAACTAATGTACAGAGAACTTAAATAATTTGTCTAACGTTACATAGTTAGTAAATGTCACAGATGAGATTCAATCTAGGTAGGCATTTTAAATTCTGAGTTCATGTTCTTAACGATCACAAACCACCTCTACTATCTCTACAAGCCATATGCAGATATGGCACATTATTATTCTTGTATCTAGCCCATAAATATTTATAATACATATTATATGTGTGCATATATAATGTATTTTGTGTATACACACACAAGAATCTATAAAACTGCTACATTGCTGATGAATCTAATTGTTTGGCTTGACGATGCAACGTCTTACTACAGCTTGGTAGTTCACCGTTCTCATACAACCTTCACCCAGAAAACGACCAAATAACCTTGGGTCATGCTTTATCAAGGGCATCCCTAACGCATGAAATAATGCTTTTCAATTGTTTTTATAGTGATTTATTTGTATTGTTTCAATTATAATTTTTATTATTTTGTTATTCTTCAATATAACAATATTTATTACAATGTGATGTTATAAAACACTTTTGGAGAGTTAAAAAATAAAAGTTGTTTCAGCTTTGATTTTTTGGGAGGTTAGTTTAGGAAACAGTAGACATTTTCACTTCTCATGCCTTGTATCCACCACTCTCTTGGAAAGCAGGATACCAAACTGCTGATCCCTGTCCTCCTGTCCTGGAGTGTGGTGGAAACTGCAAATTGTGAAGTTTCTTTCCTCCCAACTGAGGACAGTTCCCTGCAGCCAGTGGGTGTTTTGATTCAGCAAAGTTGGAAAGTAGGCAAGGTCACATGAGACCATGGATCACTGGGGCAGTCACAAATTGTAAAGGGACTTAGACAACAAGGGTCCATCTGGGAGGACGGCAGGCAAGAGGTCACCAGAGACAAGATTCACTGTGCTTGGCCAAGTGTCCTGCCGCCGTGAGTGAAGGTCAACCACATAGCTCAGCATGGGTGGCTGTGTGTGCTTGGGGGTGTCCCAGAAGTGCCTTAATGCCCCGCAGGCCCTTGAAAGCTTGGGACAGAGTTGGATTTTCTACACATGAATTTCATAGCTCGGATGGCCTGTCTCATATTTCTCCTTGGAACAGAACTGGGAACTTCTAAACCTGAAGACGCAGAAGTGCCTTAATGCCCCGCAGGCCCTTGAAAGCTTGGGACAGAGTTGGATTTTCTACACGTGAATTTCATAGCTCGGATGGCCTGTCTCATATTTCTCCTTGGAACAGAACTGGGAACTTCTAAACCTGAAGACACCAAGAGAGTGCAACACTTCGCTGCAGCTATGCATTCAGATTCAGAGAAACCTCAGGCAGTTCCTGACCTCATCAGAATTGATTTATAAGTTGTTATTTGGGGCGGGGGAGGGTGGAAGATAGTGGCATGTGGTAAAGCTATCCCTGAGATTACTGGCACCAATTGTTTTGAGCATCAAACTATGTATCATAAATTTCTCAAAAAAAGTAAAGCAGAAACACTTAGTGAGCTGGTTCTATGTCTACAGTATTTCGCTTAGTGCTGGGTCTGTGCCTTCAACAAGCTTGCAATCTAAGGTCTGACACATTCCACAGTTCATTCTGCATAGCTCCACACCTTGAAGGATGGACCTTTGCAAATTCCCTGGAGACATTTGTCCTGCTAAAAATCTGTGGCTGATAAGAAATTTGTGTCCTGCAGCTTTGGGAAATTGTTGCTGTGTTGGTTTAAGCTAAATACTGACTTGTTTACTGTTTCATATTTCCTCTTCAATAGTAGTTTACATCCTTTCCTTGGGTCTTAATTTTTGTTTGACCCAAAGATTGTGCACCATCTTATTGATAACAATCTACTATGATTAGAATGTTTGGAGAAGCACATTCGGCTTAAATAACTAGTAACATCTTCCATTTAGGCTTTTTATAGTTAGTCCTCTTTGTCTGAAGATGTCTATAGTCCCTTTTATATGTAGTTAACCAAATTTTTATCATAAAATAGTAGTGTGTTGAACTTTTAAATTTTCTTCCAAAAAATAGAAGCTTGTAACTCAATTCAATATGCTAAGCCTTGTATTATATATCTGCCAAAGAGTATTAATGTCTAGTGATGTATAATTTTTTTTTCCTTACTACTAAAGAAGAATTTTCATGCAGCCACATTCCATAGAAGGTTACAGAATGGCCATTGGAGGTGTATTTGAAGGGGGAGGGGACAACTCTCTTTAGAGTATCGTTTTTATCAGCCTGGTAGATGTATTCTAATTCAACCAGCATGTAAATCACATTAGCCCTTGTCTCTTAGTTAGGGTTCTCCAGAGAGACAGAATCAATAGGATACGTTATAATTATATGAGAGGGATTTATTAGGGGAATTAGCTCACGTGGCTATGAAGAAAAGTCCCACGACAGGCCGTCTATAAACTGGATGCCGGTAGCGTGGCTCAGTCCAAGTCCAAAGGCCTCAGAACCGGGGAAGCTGATGGTGTCCTTGGCGTAAGTCCTGGAACCCAAAAGCTGAAGAGTCTCGAGCTCTGATGTCCACGGATAGGAGAGAAGAGTGTATCCAGCTCCAGCCGATGGAGAGAAAGAACCCAAAAGCTGAAGAGTCTCGAGCTCTGATGTCCACGGACAGGAGAGAAGAGTGTATCCAGCTCCAGCGGATCGAGAGAGCGCTTCACCTCTTTCCTCTGTCTTTTGTTCTCTTCGGACCCCCAGTGGATTGGATGGTTCCC
>NW_007738310.1:14846-16100 GCF_000696425.1 Galeopterus variegatus | reverse complement strand
CCTCATGGACACACCTGAAAAGACAGCTTTACCAGGTTTCTCAGCATCCCTTCATCTAACCGAGTTGACACCTAGAATTAACCTTCACAGTAGCTTTTATAAATAATTAAATACAATGTAGAATTTGTGAATCAGAATTAACAGACATTTGCCAAAGCTCAATGAAGAACATATTTAGGTCCTGTAAGGGATATTAAACGTGGTTAACATAGAAGTGAATTGAATAAATCTTCCCTAATCAAAGGCACTTTCAAGACAATGTAAAAAGATGTATATTTTGGTGCATGCATTACGTTAACATTGCACCACTGAACAAACAAGAAACGACTTTATTAAAATATAGCAGAAATGGGTAAACTTAGTGACAGCATATTAAATCAAAGAAATAAAAAGTATTAACTGAAAATGGGCAGAGGATAAGGAAAGATATTTCAGAGAAGATTCAAATGAATTTTTACTTTAGGAAATAGTCTCCTCATTAACACCATAACCTCACAGCACTGCTTACCTACGTGTTGACAGTAGTCAGGTTGGTAGTGACAGTATTGGGAGATGTAGATTATAGACAATTATTAGCACTATCAATGAAACTGAGAAAGGAAATACCCTCCATCCTGGTAATTCTGTTTCTAGATACTTGGTGTATGAATATGCACACACACATGTGGTCAAAGTTGTATTTGTAAAGCTTAGTGAGCTACTTACATAGTGCGGCAGCCAAGGGCGTGACCTCTGAAGGCACCTGAGGGAGCCAAAGCTTTTCCCTGACCAACTCCACAACCTTGGGCAAACTCTTTGATCTCTACGTGCCTCAACTTTATTCTCTATTCTTCAGGAATAATCAGAGTTTGTACTTTAAAGGTTGTGGAAGTAAGGATTGAATGAATTAAACGGTCTTTATTACATAGCAAACGTTTTAGAAGGTTTGTTATTTTCATTGCATTCATGGCAGTCTTATTTGTAAAACAGGATTTGGGAAACAGATACTCATCCAGGAGACTTAAATGGATTATGTTCTGTTCATGTAATGGGACACTTTGAATTTACTTTTTTAAATGAGAGAAATTACATGAACTTAGCCCAAGATATATTGTTGAACAAAAAATTGCGGGGTGCAAAGACCATGTGTGTAGTTTTATCATTTGAATATTTTAGAAAGCATGTCTATATGCAGATGCTTGCCCATGCATCAGAGGTCAGGGGAAGGACACACAAGAGGTTACTCAAAAAGAAAGAATTAGATACCTGGAGGGA
>NW_007738310.1:11841-13443 GCF_000696425.1 Galeopterus variegatus | reverse complement strand
AAAAAAAAATTAAATTATGAGTGGTAGAGAGAGAGAGGAAGAGGATTCTATCCACAGGATATGGTGTTATTGGCTTTATTTTTCTAACGCCGTGTTTTATGAGCTGGTGGGAGGCTTTGAGGATGATCTCTGAATTATTCAAAGCACTTACAGGCTCGACTCTTGCCCCCTGAACTGCTCTGCAGGGATGCCCCTCCCAGGGCCTCTCCCCCAGGCCTGCTGCAGGAGGGCCTGCTGCTTCAGCACCTCCAGGAAGGGCAGGCAAAATCCATCACAGGAAGCCGTCTGCCCACTAGAAGCCTGGCGCAGAAACTGTGCTATGTGCTCAGTGATGGATGAGGCTTATCCTCCCGTCATTTCATGGGAGATTTACAAGCATCACTCTCATTAGTGCTAATGGGAGTTTCTTGCATAAATCTTACATGCGGGAAGGTATGAAAAAAAACCACTTTTCTTTTGTTCTCCATAGGCTTTCTTGCAGGCTTCATTCCTTCAGTCTGGGGGCTGGCTGTGGTGTGTTACCAGGCATCTTGCACTTAAGCTGCCAGCGCTCTTCATTTACATGGAAATGGACTATAAACAGGGTTCTGAACTCACGTGTTTAAACACCTCTTCCTCTGCCAGCATCCTCGCAAGTACAGATATCCAATTAGTGCAACTGATCCAAAAAATTTCCATGTGTCAGTTGTACCTGCTGTGAATGTCATTCTGCTCAGTGATAACAGGGCTTGCATCCCAAAATAGAGGTAGAGGGTAGCGGGATAGGAATACAGAGTCCTTGTTGTGAGCTCACTTATTTTTAGTGACTACAGATACCAATCCTTTTTAAAGTGGTAGCTTCTATGTGATGGAAGCTAGTCTAGGGTTGGGCTCAGGGGGAGGGAATCTAAACCTGTCCCTTGTCGCCCAACAGCCATCTCTCCTCCAAATCTATTAAATGTGGATTCACCTGTAATATTAGTGCAAGTGTTCACAGAAGAGCTGGGCAGTTTCAAAGAAGACATTTAAAGTACTAAATAGGCTAAATTTCACCCTATATGTAATCTAGGAGACTCCAGCATTTTTCAAAGCCTGTTGAATAGTTTTTGGTTGTTATTTTGAATTGGCACATCGTATTATACCACAACCAGTGCTTTTGATTGTCTGTTGTTGGGAGATGGAAGGAGGTTGGTTGGGGAATTTGACATTATCTAGGGATGTTACATTTGTATTTGGAACGTAATGTGTATGTAGCTGCATAAAAGTTTATGGTGATAAATTTAGGTGCGTCGAGTTCTGATTGAGAGTGATGAATATAGTGTATTATGATGTAAAGACCTTAATTATAACTCAAATTTTGTAATGACTGGAACACAGTATAAAGTTACAGTAGATACTGCCTTCCCATTGTATATATCCACACCTGTGTGTATGTGGATAACATGGTAACGTGTAGGAACTCAGATCGGAATAAGACAGACAGGTTAATAGAAAATATGTGTGTGTTATGGAAGAAAGGTAATAAAACAACCACTCTGTAAAGTTCATCCAGGAAACAAGTACTCCAATTAGTTAAATTAACAAGGAGAGGGGCCAGCCCGGTGGCGCACTGCTACAGTGCGC
>NW_007738310.1:5914-8904 GCF_000696425.1 Galeopterus variegatus | reverse complement strand
CCGCTCCTGCTGCATCTCCGGGCGAGGGTCGGGAGAACCTGTGTCCAGAGAAGTCACAGGGCGAGGGCAGGGAGGGAAGCACCGGGCGCAGGGATGTTGCTGCTGACGGCCTGCGGTCCCCTGGGGGGACCTTGTGATGATTTCAAGAAAGACAGGAGATGGGGGCCAAGTTGGGACAGATGCCGCCAGGTGTTTGGGGCTCAGAGAGGGTGAACATGGATAACCTGAGAACCCTGGGCTTGGGATGGGTACAGGTACCACAGGAAAAGATCACACAGGACTCGCCAGCCACAAGGCAGACGACGGTATGAGGCTGGGAGGGTCAGAGGCAAGCAGGGCAGAGGCCCCTCTGTGTAGTCCTGAGGCCCTTTTTTATTTTTCCAATGGTGAGAATTGGTAAGAAAATAATAAGAACTTTCATGGGTTGCTACTGCAATTCAGCATTAATTGAAGGTAATGAATTAGAACTAGGATTCTGGAAGATAAGTGGATTAGTGTGACTAAGTTTATTATATATAACATTGCAACTTTGAGTACAGAAATAATAAAGATACTTAGGATTAATAAAATGTGATCTATATCGTGCGGGTTATTTTAAATTGTTTACTCTTTTAAGTGTTCTTTAGAGACTGACGAAAAGATGCAATACTATCTGTAGACTTGAAAACAAAATTTTGCCTGTAAGATCAACTTAAACAAAGGTTAATTCATAAGAGAGCTACATGTGTGGGGAGAGGCTGAAGGAAACCGTTCTCATGCTACAGTGTCACTAGAGGGTTGAGCCTTTCTATAGTCAAAGGCTCTCTGAGTTCGACGGTGCCATGTATGACGGTTAAAGTAGGAAGATGGTTGTTATAAAAGATTTTGGCTGGATACAGCTGCAGACGTCTGGCTTTAAAACCATCTGCTTAAGCTGCTAGTAGAAGTCTAGGATCCCTTTTCTTCTTTCCAGAAAATCCATATGAGACCAGAGAAATTCACCTGCAGGGAGTGAGCAGAGGCAGAGGCACCCCTGGGGCCGGCAGCGGTGGAGGGATGGGCCCCTCCTGCAGGGGGGAGACCCAGGGGCAGAGAGAGCTGCAGCAGGGCATTTTCTGATGTTTGGCCATTTGAGAAAAGACAAAGAATATGTTTGTGAAACTAAAAGTAATAGCATGACCCGATTTACCGTCCATTCCAGTGCAACTTACAAAGCCTGCCGCTGCTCTTCTGGGGGCAACTCTGGGCAGACCAAGGGGTGGCAGGGAGTTCCTCCCTTCAGAAGCTTAGAATCGAGAAGGTGAACTTCTTTAAGGGAAGGAACTTGCTTCAAGTCAGGTGTTTTATGTTGGATTTTCAGGTGACTTTGACAAGATCAGAATGTGGCAATTTCACAGTCTTCATCAGCTTTTGCTAGTAGCGAACTTATGCCACATTATTTAATCCCCACCTTTCTCCCAAGCTTTGATTTAATTCAAAATGTCAAGTTACCAGTAACAAAATTACTAGTACACCAATAATATATTTTTATATTTACCTACTATGTGAAATTTTTGTAAGATAAAACCTTTTTATGTAAATATATTTTTATAAGCAAACATATCTTTCCAGAAAAGGCAGTGTGATAAAATTTTTTATTCTTCACTATGACTTTCCTTGTTTCTCTACATGCCTTACTTGACTGTTCCTATTTTTTTTCTTTTTAAGCACATTAGTTACTATGGAGATGATATCAACATTAGTAATTTCACAAATGCAATAGAAGTTAGTTAATCATTGATAGGTTTTCTGACCTAAAAATGATATAATGACAGGTAAAATAAAAGAAGATCCACACACCTAATAGGGAATACTTTTACTTCAGATTTTCAAATAAGTATCTCCAAAATGACCAGCCTCCCAACAGTAATTCACTCTTCAGGAACTGACAAAAATATAATATTAAAACTTTTCTAAAATACTACTTTTCTAATTTTTCCTGAAAAGAAGCCAAGTGACTCTATTTATAAGAGTGTATTTCAGTTCCTACCCAGAAATTGAAAAAGTAGATAACAAAATTATCTGTAATTGATTTTTTTCTGCCTAAATAACACTCCGCTGCATACTATAAATATGCATTGCTACATCAGGTCACTTCTGGGGCAGGAAGACACCCCAGAGTTTGACCAAGTTTGCACCTGCTCCAGACAGGGCCTCGTACCACCTCCAAGGAGGATGGACCATTTATAGAATCCACAGTGTTGAAGACCCCTCTGCATAGTTTAATTTCTGTCCCTTCCTAGTGCCAATCTTTCCATCCTATAAACAAAGGAAACACCCTAAGGAAATATTTGCTATAAGGATGTATATGTTGTGTGAACAAGAAACTATTGGATGCACATGGAAATTCAATCACTTATCAAGAATCCAGAGTACACATGTTCACAGCAGTATTAAGTGCTGAGCCTGATCCCTAAACACACAGCCTAATGAGCATGCTTAAACCAGGACACCAGGAAACACACAAGTATTGAAATAGCTGACATGTCACCAGGTGTATCCAGCATGTACTGCAGGCACATGTAGAGAGGACTCCATGCAAAAGTTTATCCATAGTTTAGCTCGACTTAAATGAGCACACATGCACACACACAAGTGTGCACACACACACACTTCAGACTACTCCATCAGCATGTTCTCCCTGCCTATTTTTCATGTCTGTGTCTCCTTAGCCACCTCTCTGTTTTGCAGTGGGGCACACGTCATGGTTGCCCAGCTCACCCTTCTCACGTGCCTACACCAACAGCCGTCCACTTGCAAGAGCCTTCCTGGTCCTCCTCAGCCTCATGACACCAGCCATCCTTCCCTGAGTAATTTTCGAGCTTGTGAAGAGTGAGCAGGTTGACTCAGGCATGGTCCAGAAGCTCAACTTCCCTGCCCAGATGCGTCTGATTTCTCATCAGAGTGCCTCGGTCTCCTGCTGAGAGTTGTCTGTTTTTGGCATTTTGATGGGTGGAGAAGCCATGACGTTC
>NW_007738310.1:4152-5832 GCF_000696425.1 Galeopterus variegatus | reverse complement strand
GTATTGAAATAGCTGACATGTCACCAGGTGTATCCAGCATGTACTGCAGGCACATGTAGAGAGGACTCCATGCAAAAGTTTATCCATAGTTTAGCTCGACTTAAATGAGCACACATGCACACACACAAGTGTGCACACACACACTTCAGACTACTCCATCAGCATGTTCTCCCTGCCTATTTTTCATGTCTGTGTCTCCTTAGCCACCTCTCTGTTTTGCAGTGGGGCACACGTCATGGTTGCCCAGCTCACCCTTCTCACGTGCCTACACCAACAGCCGTCCACTTGCAAGAGCCTTCCTGGTCCTCCTCAGCCTCATGACACCAGCCATCCTTCCCTGAGTAATTTTCGAGCTTGTGAAGAGTGAGCAGGTTGACTCAGGCATGGTCCAGAAGCTCAACTTCCCTGCCCAGATGCGTCTGATTTCTCATCAGAGTGCCTTGGTCTCCTGCTGAGAGTTGTCTGTTTTTGGCATTTTGATGGGTGGAGAAGCCATGACGTTCTCTAGGTCCAAAGCCAGATCCATCCTTCACCACCTATCCCGTTCCTCCTGAACAATTCACATTTTTCTACGCTTATATTCAGCTTCAGACATCCATTTAGATGGCAAACTTTCCATTTTCTAACAGTTAGGAAATAGAGGTTCTGGCTGATTGACTAATTTAAGTGAAGATTGGTTCATAGGACACATCAAGGTCATATGTAGAATTTTCATAGCATCATTGCTGTGAAGTCATGAGGGTCACATATCACAGCATAGATGAGAGAGCGTCATGAGCCATAGACTGCTCCATAGTTATTAGTACTGACATTAGGGGAATGCACTTAATGAAGTACTGTCCACCCAGCAAGTTTTTACTGACCACTCTCTACATGCCAGCTGCTGTTCTAAGAGCTGGGAATATTTGGAAAAATCAGGCATTTAAAGCAAGAACTTTTAGGTATGTTCATTGGCAGGATTCCCAGTGTGACAGGGCAAGAAACGGAGGCTCTGACGTGGATGCGAACAGATCAGGTGTCGAGGAAACCCTCTGCAAAGCATGCTGCCCGAGCGTCATCCTGAAATAAGAACAGAGGGCAGTGCACACAGTGGGGTCCGGGGGACCAGTGATCCGGAAAGGCCATGTGTGGCGGGCAGGGGGCTGTGAGAGGCGAGCCGGAGAGACAGACCAGGCCTCTCCTCCAACAACCTCATAGGGCCCATCGAGGAGATGGACTTTGTTCTGAAGGCTATGGGGGACAATCAAGATAGATTCTAAGCAAACAAGTAACATGATCACACTAGTGATCGATAACTACAGTGGGAAAAGTTAATTTGCAGGAGGGGCGTTTGACAGGAACAACTGGGACTTGCTGTAGAAATGCAGACAAATAGGCACAGCAGCCTGGCAAGCAGCGGCAGGCAGGATGGGTGGGGTGGGCCATCAGGAGACAGCAGAGTCGGCTTCGGTGGAGTGCTGTGGAATTATGGAAGGACGCAGAGATGGACGGGGACGAGCCGGGGGAAGCCAGGTGCCCCTGTTAGGTCTGACAGTGCCATTCACTGTTGTGGGAAGAACAGGACAATGAGGTCCCCGTGAATATGGTGAGATTCTTCTCAACCAAAGACACACTTCGAGGTCATATAATTAACCTTAGATTTAAAAGTCATCTCAAAACTCTGCCTATGAAGTCAGTTGT
>NW_007738310.1:2174-3836 GCF_000696425.1 Galeopterus variegatus | reverse complement strand
TCCTCCAACAACCTCATAGGGCCCATCGAGGAGATGGACTTTGTTCTGAAGGCTATGGGGGACAATCAAGATAGATTCTAAGCAAACAAGTAACATGATCACACTAGTGATCGATAACTACAGTGGGAAAAGTTAATTTGCAGGAGGGGCGTTTGACAGGAACAACTGGGACTTGCTGTAGAAATGCAGACAAATAGGCACAGCAGCCTGGCAAGCAGCGGCAGGCAGGATGGGTGGGGTGGGCCATCAGGAGACAGCAGAGTCGGCTTCGGTGGAGTGCTGTGGAATTATGGAAGGACGCAGAGATGGACGGGGACGAGCCGGGGGAAGCCAGGTGCCCCTGTTAGGTCTGACAGTGCCATTCACTGTTGTGGGAAGAACAGGACAATGAGGTCCCCGTGAATATGGTGAGATTCTTCTCAACCAAAGACACACTTCGAGGTCATATAATTAACCTTAGATTTAAAAGTCATCTCAAAACTCTGCCTATGAAGTCAGTTGTAGTGAAAGGATAGGTGATGGAGAGTCATGCTTGCTAATGAAGTAAGTCTTTAGCAGTGCAGGTCATTCTAATAATCTCATAGGAGGTGTACATGTCATGAGATAACGCCATTTAATTTAGCAAACATGTTGTAGCCCTTCCCCTGCCTGCTACTCAGTAAACAGCTAGTGTGCCCACGATCATACCAACCTGCATAAAATGCAAAGGTGACCAAGACGTGACCTCTGCTCACAAGGAGCCTGTAACCTAGTGAGAAGAATAAGATGGACACACAAGGTGTATGTTATTCAAGGCTGTGCAGCACCATGCTGGGGGAGGGACGCACAAAGGGATGTGGGGATTTAGATCAGTAAATTTACATCAGTCTTTTTAGAATTTTTCTTATCATCTAAACCCAATTATGCTTGTGGTGGACAAGTGAACCATCATTTAACTGGAGAAATAGGTATTTTTTGAAGGGCATCCTACCCTGGCTCTGTGCTAGGTGACAGGGATTTAGAGGGGACCAAAATGGGTACAGTCCCCTCACCATGGAACAAATGGACACATAAAACAACTGCAGGTCACAACCGGTGTGCGGAGCAGGGAGCAGATAGCGAGTTGAGAGGAAACCAACGTGGCAGATGTAGTCTAGGTAGATGCCGCGGTGCTTGTCCAAGGAAAGCCAGCAGTAACGCTGAGGTTTCAAGTCAGAGAGTCGGCTCTGAGAACGGCGAGGCAGGAGCGTGCCAGGCAGCGGGCACAGCAGAGGCCTGCGGCGGGCCTGTGCTAGGCTCGCCTAGCGAACACGGGATGCCCTTGCTGGAGCTTACCGGGCGCAGGGCAGCCCCGGGCAAAGTGAGATCAGAGACGCAGGGAGGGAGCCACTTCAGGCGGCACTTTGCCATACTCCCGAGTTTATTCCAAGAGCAGCGGAGAACCACTGATGGGCTTTAAGTGAGGCGGTGCTGAGAACGTATTCGTGTCTTAAGTCTGGTGCCTAAACAGATGGGAGATTGGATTGTCGAGGAACTGGAGCGGCTGTGGAGAAACGTTTAGAAAGCGGCTTCACTAAACAGGTCAGAGATGATGTAGCTGGGACTAAGAAGGTTGTATTGACAAAAAAAAGAAAGAAAGGAAGGAAGGAAGGAAGGAAGGAAGGAAGGAAGGAAGGAAGGAAG
>NW_007738310.1:0-1490 GCF_000696425.1 Galeopterus variegatus | reverse complement strand
AGCAAGGTGAAACCCAGAACTTTTTTAAAAAAATGCTGATTCTTAATGTCTACCTTCAATCATTGAAAATGAGGCTATTTTCCTCTTAACGCCAAGGTGCTTTTCAAGCACTGGCACTGTGAATATACTGACCTGAGTCACACCCTGTGTCCACCTCACTGCCATGTGACGAGAGGTGCTGCTGGGCGATGGACACCTGGAAAGCTCTCTCCCTAGAATTTCCTCTGCTGCTTCCCTATGTGACCATAAGAAAGACACCTCATCTCTCGAGTCCTTAATTTTTTTAGAAGTTTAGAGAAAGGTGATTCACTAGACCCTATCTGACCCTCAGTCCTGGTACCTCTCCCACTTGGCTTCCTGTGCCCGTTGCTTTATCTCAGTGTCACAGCTACTGTGGGTCATGAAGTCATTGGACAATCCTGAGGGCTCATGGGGCCCTGAAGCTCAATGACATTGACAGGCAACATCTCTAAAATGTATGGAAAAATAAACTAATTTCTGAATCTAGAGGGTTGAATTGTTGAAAATTANAAGAAAGAAAGAAAGAAAGAAAGAAAGAAAGAAAAGAAAGAAAGAAAGAAAAGAAAGAAAAAAAGAAAAGTATTCAGGATGTATTTTGGTTGTAAAGTCATAAGGACTTGCTGAGGTGGGGACCGAGAGGAAGGGAGGGACTCAGTACGACTCCTCAGACCCGACACGAACAGCCATGGGGTGACTTTGTTACCTGAGGGAGGCAGACACTGGGGACAGAGTGCGGGTGGCAGTTGGAAGTCCCACTCTGGACCTGTTAAGTTTCGGGTGCTTGTGGAGAAGCCCAGTCGGCTACACCCCACTCTCGGAACACATCTGAATGTCTGGACGCAACCTTCAGGTTGTACTGAACATGCGACTGTGTTGATGTTAACATTATCCTATGAGCCCACTTCCCTCAGTGTTCGTGCGACTTTTCACTATCATAATAAGGAAACATTAAAATTGACTTAATAATCAGTGAGAACTTAATGAGAGAAATTAAACGACTTGTCTGCAGTTGTGAAGCTGCATAGCCAGAGTCCAGGCCAGAACCCAGGGCCCCTGAGTCCCACCCTGGCATGTTTTCACTGCTTAGAGTCTGAAGAGCATTTGCTCGTCCAAATTAAACCGACACTCTGTGTAACACATCCCTCCTTCTTACTATGACTCAACTGTAAACTGCATGCAAAGAGGACATCCTGTGGTGTCAGGGCTCATCTGAGACACAATGCCACCCCACCCCATCAGGCTGCTGGGGCTGTTCCAAGCACAGTGTCCTTTGAACCTTTCTGAACGTGCACAAAACAGCTGGGGATTGTGAATCATCTTCTTTGGATTTTTTAAGTTTACTTAATAGATACCCCCCTACTCCATAGCACCTCTGTTAGAATAGAATGACTTAAACTCAACTTTCTCCAGCAAGGTGAAACCCAGAACTTTTTTAAAAAAATGCTGATTCTTAATGTCTACCTTCAATC
>NW_007738309.1:14199-45272 GCF_000696425.1 Galeopterus variegatus | reverse complement strand
CTTTAGTTGTCATTTAAGTTTTGTTGCCTTTGGAATATGTCACTTCTATCCAGAAATAGAGGGTGGTCTTTTGACTCACCTCTTGCAAGCTTTGTTGAAGAAAAAAAGACCATAGGAATTTCAAAGAGGCTGCTTGCTAAAAAACCAAATTGCCCAGGGAAGAGGAGCTTTTTTTGTTTTTAATTTTCAAACCTTTGGCTGAGTTTTGGTGTCTTGACTCAGCAAAGTCTATAATGCAGTAGGGCTTGGTAAGCATTAAAGAGGGTACTGAAGCTTTCCTTTATTTCATAATCCCAATTGTTTTTCTAGAAACCATCAATAGCCTCTAAATGACTGACTCAATTTTTGGATCCTATTCTCATGACTAAGCAAATGTTTGATTTGAAACCAGCCCAGTATAAATGTCTCTGTGCCTCTAACTCCCTGTAGCTATTTCTGGAGTTCTTTCAACACTGGGGAAACCAACCTATGCACCAAAAATGTCTAAAGCTGGAACCAAGGTAAGTAAATAGTCATAGTGGTTTTTGGCCTACTCACTTTTCACCTAGTGATACATTGAAAGGAACATGGAGAAAAGCTTTTGCTTCTTTGCCTGGAGGTGAGTATGATAGTGGTTAGAATGCTGAGAATGGGACAGAAGATTAAGAAATGCTTATTATATTTTCTACTGCAAAAGAATTACCAAACTTCTTTGCCTGGAGGTGAGTATGATAGTGGTTAGAATGCTGAGAATGGGACAGAAGATTAAATGCTTATTATATTTTCTACTGCAAAAGAATTACCAAACACTTTATTAAGGGTGTATCTTTTATGCATGATGTTATGTTAAATGTTTATAGGTAAATAGTGTGTGAATATCATGGTTTTTGCCTTCCAGCAACTAATACTCTCTCAATCTCCACAGGAATAGGACATACTGATGAGGAGTGTATGGAGTAGATGACTTTTAGAAGTCAATTAAAAATTTGTTCTGTGAAATTTAGCCTCAACCATTAATGTTCTAAAAGGCCAAAGTGGCTGGGCCAATTGGGTGAATTAAATCCTACATACCTCTTTCATTTAAGCAGTTATTCTTACCCTTTCCCCAAGTAGAATGCTCACTTACATTAGAAGAATTGCCTCTAAAATATTTGACTCACAATTGGTGGGCTGAAAATTGATCTTACCCTTCGTTCGCTTTTTAGCTTTTCCAATGGGTTTAAGGCAAAGCCATTGTCTGGTGCCTCATTTTTCCCCCCAACTTTTTACTTTGAAAATTTTCAAACCTGCTAAATCTTGAAAGGAAAAGAAAAATATTAAATGAACACTTGTATATTCTTATATTCTCTAATTGTTAACATTTTGCCATATTTGGGCTCTCTCTGTCTCTGTCTCTTTCTCTTTTTACTAAACCATTTGAAAATAAGTAGCAGACTTCCTACTTCTGCCTTAAGTATTTAGGCATGTATCTCCTAAAAATAAGGGCATTCCCCTGTATAAATATTATATTATTATCATGTCCCTAAGATTTATCATAAATATACCTAATATGCAGACCATATTCAGATCTCCCGATTGCTCCCCAAAGTATGCTTCATGGCTAGATTTTCTCCTAATGTAGGATCCATTCAAAAATCATGTATTGCATTTGGTTGTCATGTCTCTTTAGCCTTTTTTTTTTTCTTGTTTAACTTTTTTAATCTAGAACAGTCTCTCTACCTTTTTTGTTGTTGGTTTCTGAGATATTAACATTTTTCAAAGTCCAGGCATCTTGTAGAAAGTCCTGCAATCTAGATTTGTCTGATTGTTTTTTCATGTTTAGATTCTGACTAAACATTTTGACATGAAAGCTACATAGACAATGTTGTATATTTCCCATTGCATCTTGTCAAGAGGTACCTGTTAACTTGTTCTGTAATTGTTTATTACCTGATTTTTTTTTTCCGTTTGGAAAATTGAACTAATAATCATACTTGTCATCCAGAAGGCTTGAGGAAAAAAATAAGACTGTGTCTTTAGTGTCATGAAGTTCCTGAAAATATGACACTTTGAAGTCCTTAGAGGGATATCCACGTGTGTTGAGAGAAGGTTGTTACATAACCATCTTAGACAGATGAAAGCATCTCCCAGTTTCAGAGACTTCCAGAGTAGTAATAGTGTGCTATATTTTATTTTTCATACCCAGGTTGTTCATTTAATTAAGTTACCTTTACATCCTATGTCAAAGGAGATGGTAAATTATTTCTTAGTTTTTCTCATTGATTCTCCCTTTCCCACTGTCTTGCTAGCAGTCTAATCTGAGGAGTTACGTACGGGCTTGGCAAAAGGAATGGATTTTACTAAGTATGTTTTTGTTACCTCTGGGCTACTCAAGACATTTTTCTTTCTTCTTTATTGGATTAGTAGGCTACTTTTCAAGAAATAAACTTTAGGCTCGCTGGCTAGGTTGGTTGGTTAAAGTGAGGTGTTATAACACCAAGGTCAAGGGTTTGGATCCCTGTACCAGCCAGCAAAAAAAAAAAAAAAAAAAAAAAAAAAACCCTTGAAAGTGATAGGAATTTTGTAATAATTTATAGGAAAACTTTCTGCACATTTCTTAGCCTTGTCTACAAAATTTTTTTGCCCAAGGGTCAAAATCTTTCAGCTGACAATACAGTAGATTTCATGGTTCCTCTACAAATAGAAATTGAGTATAGCTAGGTCCAGCATTCTCTGTCTTTGAGATTTTGAAGGTCTCCCACAGAAAGGAGAGCTTCCATGGCAACATGACAAATGCTGTTTCAAACTTGGGATGGTTGGCTGGTCTGCTGGGAGGATGAAAAGCATGGTAATCTTATAGAACATAGTGTATATTTCCACTTCTCAGAAAATGTGTAAAGGGCAGTAAGTGTGAGAAACAATGATGTAAAATAGATTATATTAACTTCATTTCCCATAATATACCCCTTACAAAGCCTCCTTTTTGGTGAATAGTTGGTCAAAAACCAAAGGTAAATTGAGTGTATGAATTACGGCGTTTAGAATCTATCCCAAAAAGTTACTTGATTTTCCTAAATGTCTCTCCACAGGTGATGAGAGAGCCCCTCAGGCTCAGGATCAGTCTTATTCAGTGTCTAAGAGTAAATGCTACCATGTAGAACAGAGCTAGCTGTGTAGGTAGGAAGACAGCAAAGGAAAATAAAATAAACCACTGGCTACTAACCAGGAGTTTTGTACTGTACTCCATTGGTTTGCCTGCAACTAACTTATAACTAACTAGTGACCTTAGGCAAGTCACTTAACTTCTTCATTTGTAACAACTGTAGCAAAAGCTTATTGGCAGTTATAAGTCAGGTATTAAACCGAGTGCTTTATTCACATTATCCCATTGAACCCTCAGAACATGCCTCTGCAGTAGATATTCTGTTTTGCAAATGAAGAGCTTTAGGAAAAAGTTCAATGTCCTGTCCAAGGTCACATAGCTAGTAGGTAGTGGTATTGGGAATTTTTTTTTTCTTTTTTATCTGTAAAGAGAGTTTCCATGTTATCTCTAAATCTGTGCTATGCCAGGATAGGAAAGGGAGCTGAAAGACATAAAGAAACTTGGGGAGGGGAGAAAGGAGATGAAGTAGATGACTTGAGGGTGGGAGGAGGAAAGGAAGCTTTTAGAGAACAGGAAATAGAAGAGTTGAGAGAAATGGGAAGGGTAGGGAAAAGGAAAGATTAAGGTGTCTAGAAAGAATCACCCAGGGTAGAAGAAAATGAGATTTTATTCTCTTCTGTGAGTCATTTTTGGTCTCTTCCTCTCCTTCATTCCCAGCATCTAATTAGTCACCAAATCCTAAATTTCTTTAACAGTTTCCTCATCATCATTCACATTGCAGTTGCCTTTTGGTTGGCCCTCCTCATCACCCGGCTGGCTCATAGCAACCGTCTATTTCCAGGCACAAATCACTATGCACAACTCTCGCATAATTACCAGAGGGCTTCCAGTATGGCTCCTGTGTTATTTTTCTGGCTTTATTTCCTAGTACCTCACCATGTATTCAATATGCACTAGAGTTAATGTACTACTTATTGTCCCTATAAAGCGCCATATTTTTCCACTTCTTTATTCTTTTGAATGGGTTTGTCCTCTTTCCTTTGCCTCTGGCAAACATCTATTTATCTTTCAACCTCCAGCTCAAAGATCCTGTCAAGACTGTAGTTGCTCCTTTCATCTGAAATGACTCACGTGGTTTTCTCTTTTTAAATCCATAAAGCAAATCAGCCACAAGGTGGCAGCATAATGCTGGAGAATTGACCACTTGAAGCATGACAAGTGTTCACATTTTAAATTATACCCTGGCATTGACCTTAGATTGTGGAATTATTGAGCAAGAAGGGACAAACTCTGCAGTCCATTTGTGGTTTTCATAGTGATTTTTAGAAACTGTTTTGTGAATCCCTAGGAATTCCTGAGAACTCTGCCCTTTCAACCAAAAAAGCTCTGAGTTTTTGTTTCACAGCCAACCCTTCCAATCTACAGTAGTCCTTCCCTAAATGGGAAGCTGAAGCCCAGAGAGGAGACTTGACTAAGGTCAGAGGGCTGATCATGGAGAGGTAGCTTTAGAGCCCTGGCTTATTATTTCTGGTTTCCTGGGGCTGCGTATTTTTTCAGTGCTGTCAGAGTCTTAACCCCAGGCATTGTGTGGAAACTTGGGAAGAGTTTGAACAAAGAGCATTTTTGCTTTGTCATTTTGTTACTTTGCTACTACTCTATTGGCAATAAAGTAATACAGAACATAATGTGATATATTTCCATGTTTGTATGCGCTGTATCCATCTAAAATTAAGCTCTCTAAAGCTAAGGTCTGTTTTTCATGTTTTTCTATCTTCTGTGTCACTTAGCATGAACTTCTGCATTTGGAACTCACTCATCTTCATTGAACGCTTACTACGGGCTTGTCACGTGCTGGGCACAGGCAATCCATAGCTTAAATAAGCCTTGTTTCTTGCCCTTATAAGAAGTCTAGTAAGAGTCTGGTGGGAGGGATAGACATATAAATGGATAATTTATAATATAATGTGGTAAGTACAGAGAGCTGAAGGAACATGAAGGAAGAAGCAATGAACTTGAATCAGAAACTACTGGTTTATATTAGAGTGCTCTTCCGTTTGCTTCATTTTAAGTCTTCAGCAAGTAGTTGTTCCCATTATTGACAACTAAAGTTGTCTGCCAGAAAGCAAACATTGTGAGGTGAGTGAGAATTATATATTTTCTCCTCAGAATAGAGGAGAAAGGAATTTCTTTTTTGCTGCTGGCCAGTACAGGGATCCAAACCCTCACGCTCTAACCAAGTGAGCTAACCAGCCAGCCCGAGGAGAAAGTAATTTCTAAAGTACGCAGTGTGTCTTTAATTTTTACTTTATATGTAAATAAATCCACCCAGGGCCGGCCCGGTGGCGCACTGCTACAGTGCGTCGCTTGGGAGCGCGGCGGCACTCCCGCCGAGGGTTCGGATCCCACATGCAGACCGGTTCCCGCTCACTGGCTGAGCGAGGTGCGGGCATGACACCGAGGGTTGCGATCCCATTGCCGATCCTGGTCTGGTACGGGCGCGACACTGAGGGTTGCGATCTGTTGCTGGACACGAAAAAAGACAAAAAAGACAATAAATAAATAAGTAAGTAAGTAAGTAAGTAAATAAATAAATAAATCCACCCAACTCCTCAGTTCTTCTCTTTTTTTGCCCTATACTTCAGATTACTTTCTATGAAGACAAAAATTTTCAAGGCCGCCGCTATGACTGTGATTGCGACTGTGCAGATTTCCACACATACCTAAGTCGCTGCAACTCCATTAGAGTGGAAGGAGGCACCTGGGCTGTGTATGAAAGGCCCAACTTTGCCGGGAACATGTACATCTTACCTCAGGGCGAGTACCCTGAATACCAGCGTTGGATGGGCCTCAATGACCGCCTCTGCTCTTGCAGAGCTGTTCATCTGGTGAGTCTGGGGGCTTGCACTTACGTGCTTGCTCTGGCTTTCTCTTTCTTACTTTTCACGTGAAAGTTTTCTTGAGGTTTTTCTACCTCTTAATGGGTGACTGTCTTTTGTTGGCTGCTGAGGGTTGAATAAAATCTTGGTGAGTTCATCACAAGACTGAACACACTAATGATTTCCATGGCACCTTCTCTGCCTTGAGTATTTTGAGGAATTAATGTTTTCTTAATGCAAGTGAGCTGTGTTAGTCAGTACACAGTGGGGGCAGTAGTTCAGATCATCTGGCTTTCAAGGTGGTAGGTTCTGAACCATAATGTTCTCTAAGTTCTTGACCAGCTGGTGATTTCTATAATGATCACTGTTCATTTTTGTGTGTGTGTTTTCTCAGTCCAGCGGAGGCCAGTATAAGATTCAGATCTTTGAGAAAGGGGATTTTAGTGGTCAGATGTATGAAACCACTGAAGATTGCCCTTCTACCATGGAGCAATTTCACGTGCGAGAGGTTCACTCCTGTAAGGTGCTGGATGGTGTCTGGATTTTCTATGAGCTACCCAACTACCGTGGCAGGCAGTATCTCCTGGACAAGAAGGAGTACCGGAAGCCCGTCGATTGGGGTGCAGCTTCCCCAGCGGTACAGTCTTTCCGCCGCATTGTGGAGTAATGACGTGGATAGGGCTGTGGGCTTCTTCCTGGGGGCCAAATGCTGGCTGACCTTGTGATCCAAATAGACATCATAAATAAAACAGTTGGCATGCATCCCACTGCTGACTATCATGCCTCTCCTTATACACTTTTGGGGACCAGCAACGTAGTACTCACCACAGTAGGCAGTTACAAATCAACCCATCCGTCAGATTATCAATCTAGATCTTTGTGCCACACAAAATGGAACTGTATTAAAAGGTTAGAAAATCATAGTGTCATGTAGTAGTTCTTTTTTGCTTATGTTTTGCATTAATTCAACAGACACAGTAATAATAGCTGCCATGTATGTAGTGCCATTTATCCCATTTCCTCTTCACAACCCTGTGAGAGGTGGTTTATCTGTGTTTTACAAATAAGAACACTGACACAAAAATTAAAAACTTGCCCGAGTTCACCAGTTGGTGAATGGAGAAACCAGAATTTGGTCCAGGATATTTCTACTTCCAAAGCCATTGTTCTTTTCTCCTTATTTCCAACTCATTCATTCAGCACATATTGCCTAAAGAACTGTGCACGTAATGTAAGTAAGTACAAGACCCTGAAAAATTTAAAAAGTGGAAAGGACAGGATCCCCAAAGGAACAATTGAGGAGACAGGATACCTGTCAAGAATGACCAGTGATACGGGGTTATTACTTGAAAAGAGTGGGGCCATAAGTCACCTGAAGTCCCTTGTTTAAGATCTAGAAACTTCTGTGTCAGTTTCTTCTCAACCCTAAGTTCACATTACGGGGTTATTACTTGAAAAGAGTGGGGCCATAAGTCACCTGAAGTCCCTTGTTTAAGATCCAGAAACTTCTGTGTCAGTTTCTTCTCAACCCTAAGTTCACATTTCTGAGTAAAGAAAGGACATATTAAACAATTTGCTCCTACTTCATAGTAATTGAAATGGAGTTTTATTGAGTTTCGCTTACTTTGCGTAACCCCTGAGATTGGTGAAGAGGACAATGATCAGGGAAATAGAACCACTAGGAGTATTTAGGGAGCATTCGAGTAAATCTGGGTATATGTTATATGCATCTGTCTTTAAAAGAGATGGCAAAGCCCATGTCTTGTAGGAGCATTCCCAAAAGGACATATTAGATTGCTAAACTCCCTTTGTGTGTACTCTCATCTATACTCTATTGTATAGTGCATACTCTCCCCCAAATATGTTTATCCATTTTGTTATCTTCCCCTCTCTTTTGCCATTTTGACTTTTTCAAGTGAGGGACTTTGAGAAAAGTGGATGAAAGTAAGGGAGGGAGACGTGATGAACAGAGGAGAAGGAATGGGAAGCCATCTGCTGAGCTGCAAAGAGCCCTGGCCCATGAGCCGACTGCAGCCATCAGCTGTGGACCTTGTCAGCTACCATGAAGCTAATTTTCCTTATCTACAAAACAAGGGTGTTGAACCAAATGCTCTCTTGAGTCCCATCAAACACGAGCATTCTAATTCACCAGAGGCCAGAAGAACGACACTGAAAGTCTAGCTGATGACCAAAGACTACTGACAGTTTTAGAGGCACGATTTCTGAAAGTGACCTCAGTGATCCTGCCACTCATTTTCCACTGAGGAAACTGAGGCTATGGTAACAGAGTCAGTTAGCATCATCTCTTCTCTCATACCAACTGCTGCCATGTTCCTTGGCGAGTTGGTCAAAGTCTGTTCAAAACAACCAGAAAAGCAGTTCTGGCAGCAGGATAGGAAAACAAGAAGTTTCAGGATGATTAACCACAGCCTCAGAGAAATGGAAGATGGCTTTTGACAGGTAAAAACAAAATTATCATTTTGGAGTGTTATGTGCCTCTTGTTTCATGCCCTGAAGTAGAAAGGGATTGCCACCATTCTCCCCAGCTACAGACACATCAACCAACTTTTTCTTAGAAGGAAGTTTACTAGCAATTGATATTAGAGGACAAGAATACTTTATGTCCTTATCTAAAAGTCGATCCCAGCTCTTCTGGTAGAACATTCTGCTGTTAGAGTGGGAAGCCAGCATCCCACCTGTCAAGCACAGCTGGAGCAGCACCTGAGTTGTTATTCAGAGTTATTATCTCTTTCGACCTTTCATTGTTTTGTTGCTCTGAAAAGGGGGATCTTAAGAAAATAGGGCAAAGGCATACTTAAACCATTTTAACCCTGTTTCCATTCCAAGCATTCCTCTGAGACACAGCTCTGAATATTTCCCAAATATGGAGCCCACTTCCTCAAAATTCAACATCAAGGGCTTCCATTTAAAGCCTTGAGTAGGGTTGCCAGATTAAATACAGGACAGTATTAGTAAATCCCAAGCATTGGGATCTAAATATAAACACAGTATAAGTATACCGCTAGTTCTGTATGGGACATACTTATCTAAGAAATTGTCATTTGTCTGAAATTTAAATTTAACTATATCCTGTATTTTTATTTGCTGAATCGGGCAGCCCTATTTCAAGAGCAAGGCAAGTTACACATGAGTGACATAGGGCTAAAAGCACAGAGAGTGGTGCAGTCTATAGAAATGACAGCACATCCCCCAAAGAAGGGAATTACATTAAAAAACAACAACAAAAAAACTAAAACAAAACAACACTATAAGCCAAGAAAATATGTCTGCAGCTTGATTTGGCCTGTTGACCACCAGTTTCCATTCTTGGTTTGTAGGAGAGCTCTGAATATTAGAAATTATTCCTTACATTGAGCCAAAATCTGCCCCCTGTAACTTTCACCTGCTCTCCTAGTTCTGCTTTCCGTCTAGTTCTGCATCCACAAGACAGCTCTTTAGATATTTAAGGATCCCTCCTGTTCGCCTCAATGCTGTCATTTCTATTCTGAACAATTCCTATTCCCTCCATTGTTTCTCTCTTGAAGTGTTGGCTCCAAGATTCTTCACCATCCTGGGTCCTCTCTTCTGTGCTGATTGCACTTTATCTCTTTCCCACTGTCTTAGCTATAGTCTGACCAGTGCAGACTACATCTGGAGGATCATGTTTAGTTTTTTTATCCTCCTTTCACTGATTTACACTGTTCTTGATTAAGTAAGCCCAGTCCTCCTTATGCCCTTCTACCAGCCCCGATATGGGACTGAACACCTTTTTCTAGGTACTGACACCCCAATTCAAGGTCTAGAGAGTTTACTTCCTTTCTGGAGAGTTAGACAGAAATAGAATCCAATCCTGCTGCTTTCACATGTTAGCTCTAAGTCACGTAATCTAACATGTATAGCCTCAACTTCCTTATCTGTAAAACAAATATAATGCCTACTTTGTAGGCATTAAAATGAGATAATGTATGAAAAATACATAGCATATACAGTTGATTACCATTATTTTTGATAGTTATGTTCTATAAAGACACCAAAAACATTGAACAGCAAATAGTGAACTATCACTCCTACAGGAAATATAGGGTTAGGTTCCTGTGAGCCTCTGGTCACATTTTTATCAACTGATCAATATGTAACCTTTCTTCATGCATGCGTTTCTGTTTAGAGACACTTTATTCTATATATATTTTTGGTTCATTAACATGGAATTTCACAGCCAACAGTACTGTAATTCATGCCTGAAGGAAGATTATCTAACACATGGTATTTTCTCAGTATGGCACATCACAGCCTTCTCGTGCTTAGGAACATGACACAGCCCTTAGCACTACATTTGGGGGCTGTTATAAACAGTGAAATCACAACAAAAAGCAAAACAATGTAGAAAACATTGCACTAAATTGGCCGTGAAAAAGACACTTGTTTACAGCATGAGAGATGAAGCAAGAAGGCAGTGTTTGTTCGACCTCTGCTGAGAACATGCTCATTGGAAGACTTGAAGTTTTCGCTGCTCTGCTCACATCCATGAATGACTACAAAAGCACCATGAGTAGTGAATTTGGGAATTCAAATAAATTTTCATGAGTGGGCAAATTCACAAATATGGAGTCTATGAAATAATGAAACTCAACTGTACTTTACCACCATGGTTACCATATTAATACCGTTTCCTAGTACTAAAGCATTTCTATTACCAAGTTTTTAAAATTTGGGTTTTTTTTTTCACTTGTTCAGCTTTTTTATACCTCTTCCTATCCCCCAGTTGTTTTCAGAAAAGCATCTCTGTGTTTTTTGGCAGAGGGTTTATAGTTTGGAAGAAATACATCAGAATGATCCAACCCATCCCACTACCTTGAAAACAGCCCTATTTTTATTATCATAGATTTCTGGCCTTCTTTTAGCTCTCACATGAGCCTGTCCCTGGTTCTAGCTCCCAGAAGTTTCCAAGGGCAGCAGGGTTGTCCTTAGAGTCCACACAAATCCCCATTGTTTTCTAACTTCTGCCTGGTCTTCCTTATCTGGGATCTCTCAGGGCACAGAGGGCAGCTATCTCCAAGCTCTCCTTTCAGAGAAGAGAAAAGAAGAAACACTCCTTCCAGAGAAGGTCTCCTTTGGCTGAGCAGCCTCCGCACACAGGAGAGAAGGATCCCTTATGTGTGTGATTTGGATGCAAGGTCAACCTCTCTGTCCACAGTCACCTCCCACCTCTACCTCTTCCCTCAGCCTCAAACTTGCAAATCAGGCAATTTTAGAGCTGGAGGTGCTGAGGGCTTTCCCATACATGGTAAAACTTAGATGGGGCTTATTATCTCCAATTTGCAAATGAGGAACTGGGACTCAAATAGGTTAAACAATGTGTCCAAGGTCACTGCTTCCTAAGCTCTTATTCTTTTCACTGTACCATGGAGCTACTGCTCCTCAACTGTCAAGGGACAGAAACCACAGTATCTTGTCAGTCATAGCATGAGCTATTTCTTACTAAATGGCCTTACTGAGATATAATCCACACATTATACATTCCATCTATTAAAAGTATACAACTCAATGGCTTTTAGCATATGCACAGTTACGTGCAACCATTGCCACAGGCATTTTAGAACATTTTCATCACCTCAAAAAGATACCCCCTACCCATTAGGGATCACTACCTTATCTATCTCTTCATCCCCTCAGTCCTAAGAAACCACTAATCTATTTTCTATAGCTACATACGAGGATATCTCAAAAAGTTCATGGAAAGATTCATATTATCTTTTAATTCTATTTTTCCATGAACTTTTTGAAATGTCCTTGTATTTGCTTATTCTGGAAATGTTATGTAAATATGTAGTCATACAATATGTAGTCTTTTGTGACTGGCTCTTTCACTTAGCAAAATGTCTTCAAGGTTCATGCGAGTTAGCATGTGTCATTTGTTCCTTCCTTTTTATGACCAAATAATATTCTATTGTATGGAAATTCCATGTGTTGTTTATCCATGCATCAACTGATGGACATTTGATTTGCTTCCACTTTTTGGCTATTATGAATAAGGCTATTATGAATTATAAACATTAGTGTATAAGTTTTTATATAGATATAAAATATTTTTATTTCTCCTTGCTATATACCTAGTAGTACAATTACTGGGCATATGAACTATTTTGTCTTAAATGCTGGCAGCATGTGGGGCCTTGACGCCACACAAACCTAGGTTGAATTCTAGCTCTCCTGCTTTTTAGTTGTAGCATTTGGGGGCAAAAGCACATTTCTTAGTCTTAGCTTTCTCATATGTAAAACAGAGGTAATTAATCCTAATTTCCAGCAGCTTTGCTGGCATTAGATGAAATAATAAGGGAAAAGTTCTTAGCCCAATGAATGACCCAAAGGAGCAGGTACTAAATAAAGGCAGCTATTCTAAAATCTTCCAAATATGGAATCCCTGAAGGAGGAGGCAGAAGAGGAGTCCTTGGTGAAAAGATTGGGAACCAGTGGGCTGGTGATCTCCCCAGCCCCTCCCTGCTTTAATGATCCATGACTTAGGTGTCTGTGAGGGCTTTATGAGGTCCTTTCTTGCAAGCAGGTGGAGGGGAGGAGAATAGGGAGTGGGGCTGAGGCAGTGGTCAGGGGTACGGGGGAGCCACAGAGCTCTGTGCAGCTGAGGGGGGAAGCTCCTTGCACAGAAAAGGGGAATTAATCCTCTCATTCGTTTCTGCTAGGCCTGTGCTGCTTCCTTGGTCTTCTCTTATCTCAGCTGAGTGACCTCATTTCCTTTCACTTACGTCTCCTTTCCCAGCACCAGAGTGCCTCTTTATGAGTTAGTGACCACAGGGACTCAGCACTTGGTTCAGTGGTTCTGAAATTGATTAGCTTTCGGGGAAATCCTGCCAGCACTTTGCCTCTTGGGAGCACAGCAGACAGATTTGTTCCTATTGTTCATGCCCCACCCCCTGAACAGGCCACATTAGCCTGTCCACTGAACCATGGAGCCAGAACAATGGTGGGGCCTGGCTGTAGTGCTGACTTCTGTGGTTTCTCAGTCCACTCTGGATGGTTTGCCCAAGCTCACAGTAAACCTGGTGACCCTGGCTAGGCTAGTACGCCAGGACCCAGTACTCAGGACAGAGATAAATCTCTACACCATGTCCCTTTGAGCAGAGAGGGAGAAGGAAGAAAGAGCAAGGAAGGGGGCTGCATGCAAGTTGGTTATAAACTAGAGCCACTGACAAGGCTTTGGGGACTCTTCTGAAGACCAGGGGTCCCTGCAGTTGTGAGGGACTCACATTTTCCTGCCATGCTCGCTGTCTTACAGCTACTCAGCAGCAGCTCACATTCACACAGATTATTTAGGAATTTATAAAGCTTTTTGACATACAGTAACTCATTTGACCCTCACCATGATGGTATGAGAAAAGAAAGATAGTTACGATTACTCCCATTTTACATATGAATAAACAGAGGCACAGAAAGGCTATGTGACTTTAAGGAGGATTACAGACTTCCTAGGCCCCCATAGTCAAGAACAGCCTTGTGGTATAACACGTATTCATGCCGAAAGTCTTCCCTGTGATATGACAATTATAAGAAAGCCGTTTCCATCATTTTTATCAAAAACACAAGCTACACTTTCAGAGTAAGTGGCCCCTATGATTTCATGTAACGTTAATAAAATGTATGTGGGAACTGGAGTGCTCAATTGTTGGTGGGGGGTGGGAAATATGTGTTTGTGAGTATGTACTAGAAAGACACACAGACATGAATGTGTCCATTGTTTTGTATTATCTTCTGCCCCTCTGCCCTCCATTTTTCTGGTTTCCAGTCAGGCCCTGCCATAATGAAAGACACATATGGCACATCTGTCAAGCAAAACAGAGGCTTGATGGCTTACCCTTCAGACATAGTCCCTTTTAAGCAAGTTGAATCATAAAACATTTCAAATTTGCAAAACAAGTAAATTAGAGAAAAAATATTCACTTTAAAATGACTATCTATAGGATTCTAAAAAAATACTTAAAATTTTAACAAAAACTTAATATTCGTAGAAGGTTTGCTATCAAAAAGTTGTGTGTTAAGTAAGAGAGAATCTATTATTAGAAGTTGAGGTATGCTCAGACTTATCAAAGCAGATTCTGTCAGTCTGACATTCTCACACTGTCCCTTGGCCCTGGAAGGAAAAGCCTTCCCTGCCTTGGGGCCCACACTTAAGAGGATCATATATATCAAAAACTCCAAAATGCAAAACATTTTCTGTCTTTTCTGTCTAAATCTATCTGTCTGTCTGTCTGTCTGTCTCTGGATTGGTAATTATAGGAGAGGATAACTTGAGCTTAAATGGACGCCCTAGACTAGGGGATATAGATATGAATGCTCAGGGTGGGGGGGGGGCAGCGGCCTCTGGCCTAGGAAACCACAGAAAGAGGTTCTGATAGATTGACTGACTGATTTACTTACATATATGGAGGGTTAGCTTTATTGAGGTATAATTTACAAACTACAAAATTCACCCTTTTTTTTTAAGTATTTGGCTTGATGATGTTTGAGAAATGTGTACAATTAGGTAATCATCAACACAATCAAGATACAGAACATTTTCATCAACTAATCAAACTCCCTTATGTCCCTTTGCAATCAGCCCCCTCCCTGCTTCCTGCCCTGGAACCACTGATCGGCCTTCTCTCCTATGCTTATCTTTTCTAGAATGTCATATAAGTGGAATCATGGGGGGGGGGGGGGGGGGCAGCGGCCTCTGGCCTAGGAAACCACAGAAAGAGGTTCTGATAGATTGACTGACTGATTTACTTACATATATGGAGGGTTAGCTTTATTGAGGTATAATTTACAAACTACAAAATTCACCCTTTTTTTTTAAGTATTTGGCTTGATGATGTTTGAGAAATGTGTACAATTAGGTAATCATCAACACAATCAAGATACAGAACATTTTCATCAACTAATCAAACTCCCTTATGTCCCTTTGCAATCAGCCCCCTCCCTGCTTCCTGCCCTGGAACCACTGATCGGCCTTCTCTCCTATGCTTATCTTTTCTAGAATGTCATATAAGTGGAATCATTCAGTATGTAGCCTCAGTGCCTGGCTTCTTTCATTTAAAATATGTTTTTGAGATACATCTATGTTGTTGCATATTTTAGTTGCTTGTTATTTTTTATTACTGAGTAGTATTCTATTGAATGGATATACCACTTTCTGTTTTACCATTCACCAATTAAAGGACATTGGGCTGTTTCCAGAAGGGCTGCTTTTGTTTATAGTTGTTTCAAATTACCCAAAGCGGATGTCTAATTAGGCCAGTTTCCCGAAGATAACTTTTCTTTCTCTTCTGTCTACTTAGGTAATGTAGTTTTGAGAGGTCCTTAGAACTGCCTGTAAATCCTGAGTTAGCAAATGACACATGGGAAGGGAAACCCACCTGCCTTGGCTTCCTGGGGATCTCGATTGTGTTAGTCCCTATCCTGGGTCCAGAGGGTCACCACGTAGGAGTCCTCGGCCTAGGTCCAGCCTCTGCCCCATCCTGCCCCAGATCTGAGCTACCCACCATAATCACAGATGGCAGGGCTGGCCGAGGGGAGAGCTTGGCTCCTTTAGTCTCTGAGTTGAAAGGGTGTCCTGGGAGTGTGTTGCAAGGCCCTGTCTGAGAAGGCGGACCGGCAGTGGAAGTAGCTTAATTTATAGTTTCTAAATATTTAGATATCTGGTATGTGGACCTCCATCTGTACTCTTGCTCCAGGCCTGCAAATGTTAGGGAGGGCCTGCTCCTGATTGTAACTGGGGCCAGTTTCTTCCTACACTCCCATGAGTAAATTACTCCATCAGGCACCAGTGGCCCTCTGGTGGTTCAGAGGAATAAATTCTGTATTGGAAGTATCTGCTTTGCTCCCAGCATGTAGCTTCTGTGCTGGGAGAATCTTACCTCATTATTCCATCTGGTCCTCCGACTGACAGCAGCTGTCAGTGCAGGAGAAAACAACCCATGCTTGGCAGTCCTTCTCTGTGTCCCTAGTCAACTCCCTCACCCACCCCCCCATGGCAGCTGTTTCCTCCCCACTCTCCTCAAGCCCCCCATCACATGGCCTGGTCTCTACAGATACCTCCAACTCCTGTCTAGCAGAAAAAAGAAAGACTAGTGGGCCAGCATCACCTCAGCTTCCTCCCTACTCCCAGCACATTTCTTTCTGTCTCTAAGATATCAGGGTTCCCTGACTTTTTTTCTTGGTCCTCTTCACACTTGAATCTCCCATAAATTCAACTTCTCTCTCCCTATATATGACTCTCAAATCTATGTCTCCAGAGCCACTTTCTCTCCCGGCTTCACAACCCAGACATCATCGTGTCCTCATCCTCTTTCCTCACGTATCAGGTTGGTTACAAAGTCCTGTCCAATCCACCCACCCTGGGAGATTTCTTAAAGGCATCTTCTCTCCACCATCTCCCTGCCTTGTGCCTCTGCTCGTGTCCTTGACGTGTCCTCCCACGGGCCTCCCACCTTCTATCTCACTTCTCACCTATCGGTGGGCCCCACTGCTTTCAGAGCATTCTTTCTAAAACACAGTTGGGATGGGTCACCTTCTTGATTTAAACCCTTGTAATCTTTCAGGTTTGCAGTGTTTGCTAAACAAAATGCCAACTTCCTAGGCCATGGTGCCAGCACCATGTGCACAGCTGTGCAGTGTGAGCACAGAGGCACCCAGCTGAGGGCAGGTGCGGCAGCGCCACAGGAGAAAGGGGCCTGGGAGAGGGTCACCTTCATTTTCCTTGGCACAAAGTTCAGCTCTTTCCACTCCTTTCAGCTCCCTCACCCCCAACTCCAACCTACTGCAGTCATGGGGAATTGCTGGTAATTCTTCAAGGGGGTCATGATCTTTCCTGCTGGGAAGAACCCTGCCATTTCACCTGTGAGTCTTCTCCTTATACTTTGTAACAGCCCAGATGTCTCCTCAGGGGGCTTCTCTGACAACACACCTCTCTTCCCTGCTCCTGTGACCCTCTACCTTCACCTCTATATCCTGAGTTGCAGCTATCTATCCACGTTTCTCTTCCTCTTTAGACTGTGAACTCCTTGAGGTCAAGGACTGTGTCTTTTGTCCATAAATCACCAGAGTAGATGTTTGTTGTTAAATGGACATTTATCATGCACCTTCTATGCATCAGGTGCTTGCGTACTGTTGCCAGTACTGATAGGCTAGGAATTAAGAGAAAGAAGAGTTTTGTTTGTTTGTTTGTTTTAAGATGACCAGTAAGGGGATCTTAACCCCTGACTTGGTGTTGTCATCACCACTCTCTCCCAAGTGAGCCACAGGCCAGCCCTAAGAAGAGTTATCTTGAAGACCTAAACTTAAGGTTCTTACCAAGGACCATACCAGAGATCCTCAAAGTCAACTTAGGGACGCAGACAGGTTCCCCATCCTCCCAGTTTTACTGTACACTGATTGAAAGCAAAAAGTTCCTTATGTGACAAAATCAGTTAATAAACAGGAGGGGCATGGTGAAGCCAGGGGACGCAAGCGAAGCTGAGTCCCAGGGACAAGCACTGGGTGAGCAGGTAAGGATGTCCAAACGCTGCACTGGAAGGGGAAGCCTTGCCAATGCCACCAGATTTCACTGTCCCATAGGCAGGAGCAAGTAGGAGTCACATCTACTGTGACTGGATTCAAGCCTCTAGCTGTCAGACACTTAAGTCCTCTAACTCCTCTCACCCTCAGTCCGTGTTTCTCAGGCAAGCTTCTGATTCTGACTTGGCTTTCAAGTAACGTGACTGCTATTGGTCACAAGGGCTCGAGGTCTCTGGTTCCTATGACAGTTATTACTTGTTATAAAATATCGACTCAAATGGTCCCTTCTTCATTGTGCTGACAAAAGCCGGTTTCTGGGATCACAAGGCTGAAGGACAGTTTTGTACTAGGACAACCTTACCCACAAGGGCTCGAGGTCTCTGGTTCCTATGACAGTTATTACTTGTTATAAAATATCGACTCAGATGGTCCCTTCTTCATTGTGCTGACAAAAGCCGGTTTCTGGGATCACAAGGCTGAAGGACAGTTTTGTACTAGGACAACCTTACCGGAGCAATAAAAGATATTCTGTGTGAAATCTTGGTACACAAACAGCATCCCAAGGATGTGACGTATCAGTGGAGCTATGTAGCCATGAACGAGAGGTTTTTGTTTCTTTTTGTTTCTTTTTTTTTCTTTTTTTTTTTAACTTAAACAGCCTAGTGTAATGGTTAACCCTGCAGACTCTGGTGCTAGTTCAGATCTTGGATTTACCAGCTTAGGTAAATTACTTAATCCTTCTGTGTCTCAATTTCCTCATCTCAAATAAGAATCATAAAACTACCTACCTATCATCATTTTCTCCACACCCTTAAGTCCTTTCGGTCCTTGCAGCAATTCTCAGCCAGTGCACGGGGAAGGCCAGAAGTGCTGGGAGGTTCATGCCCCTGGAGCATCCCCGGCCAGTGACGGATGGGAGTTGGCGGTTGTAGCCCATATCTTCACTCCTCAGGTGGGAAAACCCTGAGCCGTGTTCTACACTGCCTCCCAGGGATCCCCAGCAGGACTGAGCTCCTGCTGCACACAGTGATAACCAGTTTGGTGAAAAACTTTCATTGTCTTCCTTTCCATTCCTGTCTCACTTCCCCACTCTCCTACCAGGGGTTCCTGGGGGTCACCTCCCAAATACCTACACTCAGATCCTTGCCTTTGGATCTGCTTTTAGGGGAACACAACCTAAAACATCCATCTTACAGGTGAGGAAACTAAAGCTCAGAGAGATGAAGTAATCGGCCTAAGATCACAAGAGCCACAAGTGGCACAGCCCAGATTCAAACCCAGTCTGCCCATTCTCCACCCACTGACTTACCATGCAATGCTTCATTGCTTCTCTCTTCACTTTTGTGCTACAGACAGGGGTCCTGGGCTTCCACCTACGCCTGGTTCCAGCTGCTGCTTTAATTCAGCACTAGCCTGCCACTGCTGCTAGTAACTCCCACTAGCGAAGGGAAGTCCCCCACGGGCAGCCAGGCAGATCTGGGTTCTTCAGATGTTTCCACCAGCTTGGGGGAGTTGGTACACATGTGGGCTGGCTTATTTCTGGTGGACAGTTTCATTTTTGTATAGACACTGGTATAGACTTCCCTGTTTTTGAAAGGCTGATAAACTTAAATATGATTTTTAAAATCATCACAGGCAGATGATAGTGTGAGGTGCAAAACCCCCAGGGTGCTATTAGCAATTCAGAATTTCTATTTCCGATGGGAATGTTAATGGCATTCTAGAAGCAGTGTCATTATGATTAAGACATAGTAACTGTAGAAACTTCTAAGTGAGAACTTCAGCATAGGAGCAAAGGCAAATATCCCACCAGAGCCAGTTGTGTACACAAGTTTCTCTTGGCTCCCTTTTGCAACCAGAGTTCTAATCTCATTATAAGAACACCAAGAGGTTTGCTAGGATCAGAGACTATTTGAGCTGCTGGGCACATAAGACCCACTAGTTGATTGCCCTACCTTGCGGTTGAAGAAACGGGGCTAGGGGGGATGCGTGACTGGTGCAAAGCTCATCAGGGCAAAGCCAGGTGTAGGATCCGGGTCTTTCTGCTCCCTAGCCAGTACTATCTCTCTAATACCACGCTGGCTCTGTGCCCCTGTCTCTGAGCCTCAGTTTCCCCCTCTGTAAAATGGGAGTTAAAATAATTCCTAGATTTCAGGATTGTGTAGATTAAATCAGAGAGTTCATGTGAGTTTCCTTGTAACCTGCAAGTGTCACACAAATGTAAGGAAGTAGTATGTTTTTTAGACACAGACCTGGTAAGGGAATTCATGCTTCTGACCTGCTTATGGGAGCCCCAGTTTCTATAAAATGAGGTGGTCCCATCTCCTGCATAAAGTTGTCATGGGATTTAAATGAGATATTTTCTGTAAAACTCCTGGCAAAAAATGCTAATTCTCTCCGTTTTATATGCTCCCTATCTTTTGAAGAGGCACTGAAATAGGGCATTTGTGAATATTACTAGAAACAGAAGAATGTTTATTGTAACAGGAATTGGCCCAAAATAAAGGCATAGGGCCTTCTTCTTCTATCATTTCCAAAGGTGTCAGTGAAATCAGTGTAGAAAATAGGCAGAAATGACTTCACTTGAGGTTGGCAGGATGTTAAGGGGCTGCCAGAATGAAAGTCTAGTGTTCAAAGTCACTCCAGTGTTCAAAGCAAGTGGGCGGTATCATTTATGGGAGCCTTACTTATGTATGTAAAGGAAACACTCCTGGTTTGCCGTATTTACAAGCGGGAGCAGATTAGCCCTGCAGGGATGCCGTGTAAAGGGAATGACTGATATCAGTCCTTGGAAAGTACTGCTCATCCTCTGGTCAGCCCTTTCCCTCTTGCTGTGAGAGTGTGGTACCAGTAAGAAACTCTTGACCAGATTTCACATTTTTTCTAACCTGTTTTTAGGCTCAAGGTGTTCTGCTTTTCTGTTCTTACTCCTTTTTATTTTTTTTTAAGGTAGTACCCATCTGTAAAAAAGTAACACAATGCAGAATGCTGTTCAGTCCCTTTCTCATCCCTCTTCTCCCCTGATCCCACCTCCCCCCAAACAGACGACCATGAATGCCATTTTCTCGTGAGTTCAAGAATATTCTTTTCATTTTGTTCTGTCTACTCATTTAGTAAATACTTCTTGAGTGCCCATTCTAGACATTGGGAATGGAGCAATAAATCAAAAAGTTGAGAATTCCTGCCCTCAGGAGCCTACATTCAAGTGGGCTTCCATTCCAACTTGCTCGCATATGCATTCTATGCTTTTATTATCATGGAGACCCCTGTTTCAGCACATCGATTATTAGTTATTATACACAATGTTTTGTACCTTCCTTTTAAAATTTAAGCCCGTACCTAGAAGATTTAAAAAGGCCACGTTTAAACCTAGTCCGCAGGCTTTTTCGCTTGAGTCACCTGGGTTACAGACATCAGCCACAGCTAGAAGGAAGGTCAAGTCCACAAATGACTCCTGAAGGACAGAGGTGGGAACAAAGGGCCGGCACTACAACCCTGTCTTGTTTGAGATAACCTTGGTAACAGGTCCAGATTCCTACAGCAGGTCAAATGCTGAATCAGTCAGGGTTCTTTATGTTCTCAGCCTCAGAAATCCAACTCAAACTGGCTTAAGCAAAAAAGGGAATATATCAGCTGTCCAAGCCAGGAAGGGCACGGGGGCAGTTCCCAGGGTAGAGGCAGGAGCCAGAGAAACCAGCTTGCGGGCACAAGGTTACCTCCATCTCTCTGTCTCTCCTCTCTGCCTGTCTCCGCTCCAATGGGCATGTGGGCCTCAATCTGTCCCCAGCAAGCAGATGCTTTCCATTTTGTGGGGAATTGGCACTACAGGTCAGACAAGGACCAATGGTGGCCAGGACAGGGTCACATGCTCCCCATTTTGTCCAGTGGGTGGAATCTGTTACTAGGAGAAAGGAGATGAGGAAGTTCTCTCAATGGATAGTAACAATCACTAACGCCCTGTTTAAGGGGCTTTCACAGTCACTTTTCAAGGCTGTGTCTTTACCAATCTAATATTTCTTGGACAAAATGGCACGCTTAAAAGTTAAGTTAGAATTAAAATTTCCAGAAGTATTTAAGACAACATTATCCAATTTGTGTGCATTTTGCTGCACTGACACTTTATTCTTTTATTGGTTCATTGATTCATTCATTTATCCAACAATTATTAAGCACCTATCATATGCCAGGCACTGTGCTGGGCTGCTGAAGATACCTGGTTCCTAGTCTGGAAAGAGACTGAGTCTTTGCCACAAAAGCATGGGGAAAGGACATGGGCAAATGACTCCTAGATCATAACCACATGGGATTAGTGTACAGCAGAACTTTGTACAAAATGCCATGGGAAGAGAGGCAGGAGCAGCTAACTCTGTCTGGAGAAGACTTTAGAGAGGAAAGACACACAGAGCAGAATCTTAGAGAGGTGGGGTGATGGGGCTTGAGTTATTTAAGACTCTTGGGGACAATAAACAGAAAGCAAATGTAGCTAACTTAAGTTAAAAAGTATCATAGGATTACAGCTAGACTCTGGATTTCTAGAATGAGGAGGACCCAAAGTAACCCAGACAGCAGTCTTCTCTCTTCATTGCTTGTCTTTTCTCTGACTCTCTCTCTCTCTCTCTCCCTGACCCACCCTCTCCAGACAAGCTTTCTCTCCTCTTCAGTCCCCAAGCAGGAACAGGTGTGGTGGGGGGTAAAGGGGTGAAGGGGAGGCCAAATGGGAGGATAGATAGAATGGATAACTAGACTAAGGCTGGGTGCAAAAATCCAGAGTCCCAAGCCTAGAACTACTGCCCTAGGACCGGGCCTCATGGAAGCCAGGCCATGTGAGCCTCCCCAGGAAACAGAGGGGGTTGACTGGCCACACAGCACAATCTGTCATGGCAAAGGGAGAGCCAGTTATTTCTAAAAGAGCAGGATGGGACAGGTGCCTGGCCTTGAAGAGAGAGGAGCATTCCAGCTGGAGGGGCCGCCTGACAGAAGAAGTGTCCCAGAAAGCTAAGAGAGGGAGCATGACCTTATACCAGAAGGGCGGAAAGGAACAGAAGGCATGCATCCCTCTTCAGAGCATCCACTTGTCACAAGCCAGTGAGTGTTGCTCAAAGGGAAATGCAGCCGAAAAAAAGTCCTTTCGGTATGAGTTTCGCACCCACACAGCCGTGTTTTCCCAGAAGCCCAGGCCCCATGGGCTCTGGAGTCAAGGGTTAATGGGAAGACTTTCCTCAGCGATCCCCCAGAGTGGCCCACATGGGAGGGAGGCCACATCATGGTCCCATTTCCCAAGTGGCTGCAAATTGCAGGCTCCGTGGTGCCGAGTGAAATAAATGAGCTTCCTTTTCTCTGGATGGCCTGGGGAAGGAGATGATGGGGAGTGCATTTCCGGGGTCTCTTCCATGAGGATGTCATCAGTACCTCAATTTGTTTACTTGTGGCCAGGATTCTGAAATCACTAACATCACACAGGCACACACACACCCGCATGCACACACATACTTCGGTCCTTACTGGGTTCTCCATAATTGCGCTGAGCGAATGTACATACTGTTTGTGAAGTGAAAAATGCTCCCGACGGTCATTGCTGCCATCTATTCCTCCCTGAATGTTGGGGCGGGGAGAAGGTTTATCCACCCTCCTTATTCCAGTCTCAAAGGCAGAGGGGTCAACAGGATGTTCATGCTTTATTTTATTCATGCACTACGTGGCTTTGCATTTGCCATGCAAACAGTCTTCTCATTGCTATTTGATTGGAGCAAGGGGTTGGGCAGCATGGGGCAGAAGGAGTTGGAATGTGAGACCACCTGTTTCAAGAGGCTCTGAAACTGTCCCACTCTCCTTTGGGGTGTGTCTCTGGATAGGTGATCTCATCTCATTTCACCTAAATATTCCATTTGCTTCTTCCCACCCCACCTCACCCCTTTGTCATGGGGCAACCAAGTTTCTGATAACATCAAAGAAGATAATGCACCTGGAAGTAGCAGACTATGGAGTGGGTGGGCTTTCCAATGAGATGCTTTCAGTACCTATGTTTAGTTGCTCCCTTTCTTCAAGACTGGGCTTTTGAAGACACATGGTGGCATCTGGAGCCTGCCACTCCAGAGGTCTGTGTGCAGGGGCACACCCAGATAAACTCAACATGTCTGGAAAGTCCTTCTTGAGCAACTGGAAGAGGGCTCTGGGTTCAGATCCTACTAAAATGACAGTTTGCATTTATTGAGCACACATTCTGTACCAATATTATGCTAAGCATTTTACATGGATTATGTCATTTAATCCTTACACTTCCATTCTAATTAATAGGAATTATTACCCTCATTTAATAGAAGAGCAAGCTGATGTTTGGAGAGATTAATAATTCACCCAAAGTCACACACTTTGTAAAAGCCAGAGCCAGAATCCAAGCAGTTTGAATTCAGAACCAATACTTCATACTGCCTTACCACATAGGTGTGTGTTTGGGGGAAATTATTTAATTTGTCTAAGCTTCAATTTCCCATCTAAAACATGGTTATGATGACAGTACCCACCATGTCGGGTTGCTGGGAACATTCGATGGGATGAGTGTGAAGCAGCCAGCACACAGGGAGCAACGGGTGGTAGCAATTATTATGCAATACTTTGCAAGAGACAAGTATCCCAGACCCACACCAAATGAGGTTTTCCCCAACCCTATGATGGTGTCCAGGGCTCTGTTGTCCTCAGTGTTCAGACTTTTCCAGGGGAGGGTGGCTCAGGATGGACCTTGACCCACAAAAGCTGCAACGGTGAGAATGAGGCTCTTATTAGGTGTAATGTGGGTCGCTTGGTCCAGCCAAGTAACTAATGCTTTGGCCTCTTGCTCCTCAAGCCGAGCCCCATCGGGCTCAGAGCCAGGAGCTTCTCCTTCCTGGCACGAGGAGGAGGACCCCCATGGGGTGGCTTGTGTGCTGCCGCTGGTGGGTGGTCGTTCTAGCAGGAAGGCTCCTGAGAACAGATGGAGCTTTCCAAGCTCTTTGAAGGTGACAGCTTGATGTGTATTAACTGGCAGACTGCTCATCGCACAGGGGCGGTCCGGAAAGAGGCCTGCAGTCGCAAGTGGGCGAAGGGGACCACGGAGGGAAGTTGGCAAGCGGGAAGGCACGCTGGAGGCGGAGGCGCGGGCGGAGCTGGGGGCGGGGCGCGCTCCGAGGTGAGGAGGGGAGACAGATCGTCACCGTCACCGAGAGAAGCATATTGGTAACATTTGCTTCACTTGTCTCATAGAAACAGCGTCACGGGAGCCTGCAAGCAGAGTGTGGTGCTGGGAGAGGCCTTGCAGCTCTTCTGGTGCAACCTGCAGACCCGGAAACTGAGGCCCAGAGAGGGGAAGGGGTTACATTCACCTGTCCTCCTCCTGATCGATATTTAAGTCAGTCTCTCCATAAATGCAAGTAGTCAGATTTTATATTCCTTTTTTTTTTTTTAATTTTTAAACGTATGATGATCAACACAAAAGGAGTTTTAAAGCAAAAGAAAAAAATCATCTAATACCCTAATTATGATCATTTTGTGCTTTCATTTTCAGGCTTTTAAAAAATGTGTATTTAGGGCCGACCCCCGTGGCGCACTCGGAGAGTGCGGTGCTGGGAGTGCAGTGGCGCTCCTGCCCCGGGTTCGGATCCTATGTAGGGATGGCCGGTGAGCTCACTGGCTGAGCGCGGTGCGGGCGGCACCAAGCCAAGGTTTGCGATCCCCTTACCGGTCACAAAAAAAGACAAAAAAAAAAAAAAAATGTGTATTTATATGCAGCTGCAATCACAGAGGAGAGAAAATTCTGCTTTCTCATTTAATAGCATATTATCTTTTCACACGACAGTCTTCAGAGTTGTCACCAAACACCATATCCCATTGTTGCAGAGTAAATCAACGTTTAACACAACAGAATTGAGCTCATGAACTATGACTTGGTCTGAATTTGGTTAAGACTTCCTTGGCAATAGCTTCATGTCTGTCTGGTGTCGCTCCTGTCCTATCAGGACAGACCATATTTTACAAAAAGATAATTGGTAGCCAAAATGGGAAACAGGACAGGAAACTGCTCGGGTTTGCTAGGAACCCCAGACATCGCCAGTGGTTATGTTCTGCAGAACAATGGTTCTCATCTCTGGTGCACATTAGAATTACGTGGGGAGATTTTAAAAAATATTGATGTCTAGACCCTATGCCCAGAGATTCTGATATAATTATGCTGGGATGAGACCCAGGCACAGGCATTTTTTCAAAGCTTCCCCAGATCCTAATATGCCTCCAGGATATAGAACGACTGGTCTTACAGGCCAGCTCTTTAGAAGGATCCTCACTACATGTCACACAGAGGATAAAGGTAGATTAAATAGAATCCTGTCCAATAACAGAGTAGAGACTCTTGTCATCTGTATAGTGTGATAGCTGCAACTTGCATAAAACATACTTAAAATTATTTGGCAGAATATGGCTGAGACTCATGGGAGGCCGTTTAATGGGAAGGGAGTAAAGGTGATCAGAGGGAGGTCTGGGAGTATGTTTTGAAAAGAGGGATTGTGACATAGAAGATTTATTACTGGCCCATAAAAGGGTCTTGTGGTGGCTTTCTGGTTCTGAGGCCCCAAAATAATTAAAGACCTGGGTTGGCATTGTCTGGTGAACTAAGTGTTTGCAGCATCAATCTCAGCTGGGCTTGTAGTGGGCACTCCTGGGCCACCCTCGTGGGTTAGAGGCCTCTGCCCAGAACCTGCAAGAGCCATCCAAGAGGAGTTGGGGAAACATCACCTCTAGCCTCTTGCATCTCTCTTCAGTTCAGCTTTTTACAATTGTCTCAAAAGTTTTCTTTCTCTAGGTTTGGAAGTAGCCATCCAAGAGGAGTTGGGGAAACATCACCTCTAGCCTCTTGCATCTCTCTTCAGTTCAGTTTTTTACAATTGTCTCAAAAGTTTTCTTTCTCTAGGTTTGGAAGTCTCTGCCAAGACTGATTTGGCACGTTCAGCTTCACTAGTCAATACTGTGTGCTCTGGGGTCTTCGTGATTCTCTGTGTCTCGGTCTTCTTGAGGCTGCCCATCTACCTCCAGGGACTGAAGAAGGGCAAGGAAATCAATTCAATTCAGCAAACACTGCCTGAGCATCTCCTCTGTGCCATGAGCAGTGATTGGCACTGGAGCCACGTAGACGAGTGAGACAAAACTCCTTGTCCTTCCTAACTGTGCTGTGAGCTAGACTGTGATGAGTCTCCCTGACAGACACTGAGGGCTGTGGGAGCACGTGGGAGACAGCAATTCATTCCACCCAAGGGCTCACGGATCCCTTCCCTGTGGAGGGAGTATTTGACCTGTACTTAGAAAGAGGTTGTTGTGGAAATCTATCATTGTGTAACAAACCACCTCAAAACGTAGTGGCTTAAAACAACAATTTATTACACTCTCTCATAGTTCTGTGAATTGATTGGTGGTTCTCACTTAGAGCCTCTCTCAGAGTTGCAGTCAGGTTGTAGCTGGTGCTGAAATCAACTGAAGGCTCAATTGGGCTGGGGATCCAAAATGGCTTTGTCTCTCACATGTCTGGCACCTCATGTGGGATGGCAGGAACACTTTGGTCTGGCAGGGTATCTCTCTCCACGTAGACTCTCCACTTGGCTAGCTGGGCAAACTCAGGGTAGTCAAACTTCTCAAATGGGAGCTGACTTCCCTCAGATCATGCATCCCGAGAGACCAAAGGGGAAGCTGCGAGGCTTTTAATAATCTTCCCTATGGAGTTATACAAGGTCACTTCTAGTGTATTCTATTGTCAACCCAGGTTCAAATGGGAGGGGATTCCTTGTGAGCTTGATGACCAGGAAACATGGTTCTCTAGGGAGGCTCTTTGGAGCCCAGCTGCCACAGATGGATAAGATTTCCACATCAAGATGGGAGGAGGAAAGCCTCTTGGCAGAAGAGACCTCATGAGCAAAGCACTGGTATGTGTGAAGAACAAAAAGCAGTTCTCATTTTGATCATGTTAGATCTAAATGGAAGATAAGACTGGAAAGGTAGGTGGAGGAAATACACATAATTAAATGAAAGCTTTGTTTTGAGCACTCTTGAGCAGTGTCTGCGGGCAGAGAGACCTCTCAGAAAGCTAATACAACAGACCAGCTGAGAGAGGGTGAGAGTTCCACATAGGGCAGGACAGTGGCCTGAGTGAGACAAGGGGAAAGGACGGGTGCAAGGAATGGCTCAGAAACAAAATGAACAGGACAGAGCAACTGATCACACTGGGAAATGCAGAAGAGGATGGAGCAGAACATGAGATGGGGCTTCAAGGCTAGGTGACGGATGGGAGGGTGAAGGAGTCAGGAGAGATGCCTGAAGGCCCCAAGAAATCTGCAGCCTTCAGAGTCATCAGCCCGCAGCTGGCAGGGGGAGGCCTGGGAAAGGATGGGCCACCAAGAGGGAACTGTTACCCTGAGGACATAAGAGTCTCCTGGAGAACTTATTAAAAACAAAGTCACCTGATCTGGAGAGTCTGATTCAGCAGGTCTGAAGTGGGTCCTGGGATCTGCTTTTTTACCATATACTCCAGTTGATTGTGATGCTGGTCCTAGGGCCCTGGTTTGAGAAATACTTATGTAGGTATTGAAGATTATACTAGTCAGTACATTGGAAAAGGTCTACACTAACTTTGTAGAAGGAGCAAGTGGAGCCAGAGAAGGAGTCAGGGTAGTTATCAAGAGAATCCCATCTTTGACAGGCCAACTGGAGAGATGGTCCTAAGAAGAAGGAGCAGGCAAGTGGGTCGTGTGATAGCAGGGAGGTTGAATGAGGCTGAGAATGTTCTCCAGGTTTTGTTTATGAGGTCTCTTGTGACCTTGGGGTGGTAGAAGTCAAGAGACTGAGAAATGAATGGCGTGAGGATGAGTGGGCAGGTATGTTTGGGTGCCTCTCCCCAGCAGCGTGGGGGAGGGAAGAGAAGGAGAAAGAAATGACTGTGCTATGGAAGGGTTGAAGAGTAGTGCCCTTTCAGGATGAAGGGGACCTGAAGAGGAAGGAGATGGTGGAGGAGGAGAGAGGAAGATGAGCAAGAGAGGAAGAGAGGACAATAGAGCTAGTAGACACAGTGATTAAGACCTGGAGCTTTCACAGCTGGCTTCTAATCCTGGTTGCCCCTCCCTAGCTATGTGACCTTGAGCAAGTGACTCAGTGTCTCTGGACTTTGGTTTTCTCATCTGTACAGTGAGGGTAACACCGCACTAGACTCCACACAGTTCCTGATCTCACGCAACTGGTGCTGGTGCTGCAGCTGCTGCTAGTTATGATGATGATGGCATGAGGGAGCAGATGTAATAATACAAGTAATAATATTACCTGATACTAGAAAAGCAAAGGGTTCACTCTTTTTACTTAATTATAAAAATTTCAAACATATATAAAGGTAGAGAGACTCTTGGGAAAATACAGGAAAATGGTCAGGGCCCTTTAGATGTTCAGAATCTTATGGAGCATTTGATGTAAATATCCATGTGCGCCCAGGTGTTCCTTGGTTACTATCTAATGTAATTGCATATGGGCACCCAGGTGTCCTGGGTTATGGACCTAAGCATAAAAGACCAACGGCTCTAATACACGGCAATTCTTGGGGGGATGCTCTGGGAGGCCACCAGGGCGGCTGCTGCCAGCTCTGAATAAAGCCTATTAATTTTTTACCCATGGCTCCCAGGACCTTTTCCTATTACCTAGCTCGTGGACCTGCGTGTAAAGGATTTGTGACCCAGTCTGTACAATGGGCTTGAGGGGTCTGTGAGCCCTAGCCCTAGCAGTACAGACTCACATGAGGAACACCCATCATTCAGATTTAATAACTTTCAGAATTTTGTCATTTTCTTCCTCTATTCTTTTGTTGTTGAAGTGTTTTAAAACAAATCCCAGCCGTCCTATCATTTCACTACTTTACATCTAAAAAACATGGTTTTTAAAACATTTTTTCTATAACAACAATGTCATTACACAATCGTTAACTCTTTGGTAGCATCTAATATTCAGTCCATAATCAAATTTCCCCAGTTGTGTAAAAAAGTGTTTAATTCAAGATCCAAAGTACTGCATTTAGTTCTCATGTTTTTAAATCTCAGTTTGGAACAGTACCTCTCCCCCTGCATTGCTAGGGCTAGGGCTCACAGACCCCTTGAGCCCATTGTACAGACTGGGTCACAAACCCTTCACACACAGGTCCATGAGCTAGGTAATAGGAAAAGATCCTGGGAGCCATGGGTAAAAAATTAATAAGCTTTATTCAGAGCTAGGAGCAGCCACCCTAGTAGCCTCCCGGAGCATCCCCCTGAGAAGCCCTGTGTATCAGAGCCATTGGTCCTTTATACTTAAGTCCATAACACAGGACACCTGCGTGCCCATATGCAATTACATTAGATAGTAACCAAGGAACACCTGGGCACATGTGGATATTTACAGCAAATGCTCAGCAACATTCTGAACATCTTAGGGACCCTGACCATTTTCCTTCACTTTCCCTACATCCCCTTTTTAAAGCCATTGGATTACTGAAAAAATGAAATGAGTCTGTTGTTAGGCAGAATGAGTCACATTCTGACTTTGGTTGCTTCCTCACATTGTCACTTAGCTTGTTTCTCTATCTCTTGAAATTTCTTTAGCTAGAGGTTAACTTGAAAGGCTTGATTAGGATCAATATCTGTGGTGGCAAGGACAGTTCACAGTGGTGCTTTATGCTGAATGTGGAGTGGTTTCAACCATGGCCACTCATTAGAATCAGCTGGGGGCACTGTTTATGCATCTCTGTGCCCAGGCTGCACCCCAGACCTTTTAAATCATAATCAGTGGAGATGAACCGCAGACATCAGGCACTGTTAAATCTCCCCAGGTGACAGCAAATGCTCAGCAAGATTCTGAACATCTTAGGGACCCTGACCATTTTCCTTCACTTTCCCTACATCCCCTTTTTAAAGCCATTGGATTACTGAAAAAATGAAATGAGTCTGTTGTTAGGCAGAATGAGTCACATTCTGACTTTGGTTGCTTCCTCACATTGTCACTTAGCTTGTTTCTCTATCTCTTGAAATTTCTTTAGCTAGAGGTTAACTTGAAAGGCTTGATTAGGATCAATATCTGTGGTGGCAAGGACAGTTCACAGTGGTGCTTTATGCTGAATGTGGAGTGGTTTCAACCATGGCCACTCATTAGAATCAGCTGGGGGCACTGTTTATGCATCTCTGTGCCCAGGCTGCACCCCAGACCTTTTAAATCATAATCAGTGGAGATGAACTGCAGACATCAGGCACTGTTAAATCTCCCCAGGTGATTTTGATGTGCAGGTGAAGTGCCACCCACCGTATATCACATCTCAGCAGAGGCCTAGGTAATAGGAAAAGATCCTGGGAGCCATGGGTAAAAAATTAATAAGCTTTATTCAGAGCCAGGAGCAGCCACCCTAGTAGCCTCCCGGAGCATCCCCCTGAGAAGCCCTGTGTATCAGAGCCATTGGTCCTTTATACTTAAGTCCATAACCCAGGACACCTGCGTGCCCATATGCAATTACATTAGATAGTAACCAAGGAACACCTGGGCACATGTGGATATTTACAGCAAATGCTCAGCAA
>NW_007738309.1:3962-13199 GCF_000696425.1 Galeopterus variegatus | reverse complement strand
GTGGGATCCGAACCCTCAGCGGGAGCGCCGCCGCACTCTCAAGCGGCGCACTGTAGCAGTGCGCCACCAGGCCGGCCCTACCATCAGATTGTTTTATCCCCTGATTTCTACCTAAACTAAATGGGATTGCAAACATGATTTCTAAATTCTGCTTTCCATTCAAATATTTTAGTTGGAATTCTTCTATAAGAAAGAAATTTCCCTTATCAACTTGGGCTATTTGGTTACCCCGCAATACATCCCAGGCAAATCAAGATAAATGTTTAATTTTCTCCAAGGGGTTAATCTTAATCAAGAAGAATGATCACATCTTTTTCTGACACCATTGGAAAGAGAAGAGGGTTGAAGATGCAAACATTCGTTGAGGTGGAGATAAGAGGAAGAAGACATGGAAGTTTGCATTATGATATGAGGTTACCCTCAGCAAGTGAGGTGGGCATGAAGAAAATAGAAGTCTGGAATATGTGCTGTTGGGAATGTGGCAGGCAGTTAATTATCAAGGAAAAAAGGAGTGCTGAGCAGCCAAAGGTCCAGCTGGGATTAGAGTGTTATTTGTATTGGAACCAGTGGTGGCAAATTTCTACAGCCATGCTCAGCAGCAGCAGAGGATGACCCAGTCTGGCTAGCCTTGGAGTTGGCAAGGTGGGTACTGAGGACAAGTGAGTGAAGGAACCAAGGGCACAGTCAAGGCCATCGCTACAGTAGCTCCATGATTTCTTTCTTACACATGGTTTCCCCTGCCTAAAACACTCTCATTTCCTGGCTGACCTTATCCTGTAGGTCTCATGTCAGATGCCACCTCCTCCAGAAGCCATCCCTGACTTTCCAAGTCTGGCCGAGTAGCCCCTTTTCTGTGCTCCCACAGCCCCCTACATCCCTATTGCAGCTCATATCACCAGCACTGCATTGTTAACTCAGTTGTGTCTCTTCTTAGACTGTAAGTTCTAGTTGAAGCCAGTTGAATTTTATGAAGGAGACAACGTGGGCTTTGAAGAGAAGAGGGTTGTTGAGAAATGGCAGTGGTAACAGAAAGGAGTACTTGTAAAACATCACCAGAAACATCACTATTGATCTCGGTAACCGAGGGGGACATCACACCCATAAACCCATGTACTATGGATTGAATCATGTTTATAAAACATGGATCAGATTGCCAGCACCTTGTGCAAGCCCCTTCAGGGGTCTCCCACACATTTGGAATAAAACCCCAAATCCTCACCATGCCCACAAGGATCTACCCAATCTGCTACCACAGTCACCTTCCCTCACTCTGCTGCTACACCTGTGGCTTCTTGCTCTTGCTCAGTCTCCATGCACAAGGCCCTGCAGAGCCTTGGTACTTGCTGTTCCCTACACCTGGAATCCTCTTCCCCCAGATATCAGTTCATCTTGCTCCCTTACTTCATCAGTCTCTGCTCGAGTATCACATTCTCAGACCATGCCTGTCACTCTTTACCCTTTCTCTGCTTTCATCTTCTTCCTGGTGCTGACCATCACTCAGCATCATATCCATCCTCAGTTGCTGTTTACCGGCTGTCCCCCCCACCAGAATGCAATTGCCATGAAGGTGGTGACGTGTCCTTGTCCACCACTGTTTTCAGCACCTAGATCGGTGCTCAACTGGTGGTAGATATCCAAACATTATTTGCTGACTGTATACATACACACCTACCCCTTGAAAGGCAAAGAAAATGAACTAGGAATGGGGTTCATTCTTGTCTGTACCCACTGCCCCCATCAAGCCCCACAAGATGAAGCACTGAGCCCCAAACTAAGGCTGGGCCAGGCTGGAAGCAGCACCAGTGGGGTTCCATCCTCAGCAGTGAGAACAGGGCCTGGGACATGTCATGGGTGAACAGAAACAAGAGCTGTGAAGATGCGTGTGAGCCATGTGATGTGGCTACTGTGCACAGGGGTGCAGACCCAATGCATTCATTTGGCAAGAGCGCATTGAGCCTCTACTGTGGTCTGGATACTGAGCCACATACAGAAATAGCTAAAGGCATAGGACATAAGCCCTCTCTTCAAGTAGCCCACAGAATAGAGGGGAAACCTGAGAAATCAACAAGTAAAATGAGGTGTGACTGCTGCTGGAGTGGCCATATGGTGTGGTGGTAGGAGGAGGGATTTGGGCCAGACTGAAGAAACTCAGATTCTGGCTCTATCTCTTACTTGCAGAGTTATCTCAAGCAAATTACTCACCCTCTCTCTGTCTTGGCTTCCCTATCTGTAAAGTGGAGATAATAACACCTGCCTCATAGGATTATGACGATTAATTGTGTGTGTGTATACATATATATACTGTATATATATTTCTTAGAACAGTGCCTGGTACACAGTAAGCACTATATAAACGCTGGCTGGGATTTATTATTGTGAGAGATGTATGTATGTGGATATAGTGAGGGCACAAAGGGAGGAGGGCAGTGCTACCTGGGGTGCGTGCGGGATGGCAGAGAAGGCTCACAGGGTGGAGCCGCTGGAGCTGAAGCAATGAGGGATGAGCGTTGGCCGCATGCAGGGAAGAGGAGCTGTGTGGAGGGAAGGGCAGTGCAGGCTTCCAGAGCACCGGGTCACAAGTAGAACATCAGTTCAGAGGAGACCAGGGTGTGACAAAATATAACTAGCAGGAGCAGAGCACCAGACTTAGAGATGGCCTCAGGACGGCCTCCTACCCTGGGGTCCTGAGTGCAGCTTCCAGCCTGTCCAGTGAAGTGGCCACAGGATGGCTCCATGTCCCCAGAATAAACCAGGGCCCATTGCTGGCTGACTGTGATTTTTTTAAAGAAACAAATGTATTTTGCCAGTGCTGGAGAAGACATTAATTTCGTTCTGTGGGCTGCATGAGTCATCCAGGAACAAAGCAAGAGATGTCAGTACACTTTCCGCAGCCCTCTGCATGTCACTTCACGCTGGCCTGGGGCTGGTCGTTACTTCGAGCAGCTCAGATCTCCCTTCGGGGAAAGGTCTAGTACTGGGTCCCTCTGAGCTGGAGAAACTGGGTCCTGGGCCTTCTGGATCCATACAAAACTCAACCCGTTTTTCAAGCCCAAAATGGGTGGGTAAAAAACACTTGCCTCTGGGCCGGCCCGGTGGCGCACTGCGCTAGTGCGCCGCTTGGGAAGCGCGGCGGCGCTCCCGCCGAGGGTTCGGATCCCACATACAGACCGGTTCCCGCTCACTGGCTGAGCGAGGCGCGGGGGCAACACCGAGGGTTGCGATCCCGTTGCCGGTCCTGGTCCGGTACGGGGGCGACACTGAGGGTTGCAATCCGTTGCCGGACATGGAAAAAGACAAAAAAACAAAAAAAACAAAAAAAAAACCACTTGCCTCTTTCCATTCTATGGTGGGATTTTGGACATAGTCGAGTGTGTTCCCACCTTGACTATGCTTCTTCTCATGTGACCTTGGGCACCTCCCGTGACTACTCAGCCCATCAGGTTTCTCATCTGAGACGGGCTGCAAGGCCGTCCAATCAGGGCTGCAATGAGGATGAAATGAGATAACAGGATGATCAGAATAAATACCCGCAGAAGATGCTCAAGAAATCTTTAGTTCCACCCCTCCCAATAGATGTGGGACAAGACAGTGTCTCTTCTGATGTCCTTTCTGAAAGCCCCCAGTCCAGCTCCTTCCCTTCTCTGGACCTCAGTGTGGGATTTGTAAGAAGAGGTACTTGAACTCAGTTATCTCTAAGCACTCGATTATCTTCCAGCATTGAGGTACCGTAAAGGATGTGTTTGTGCTTGGCTAGTTAGAGAGTTGAATGGGTTATTAATGGTGTGTAACCAAGTAATGGCTCCCAGCGGGTGCTAAATTAATCTGAGTTGTTGGTTCCAGTAGGCAGGCAGTACTATTTGGACTGACAGCATGGTTATTTATTTAGGGCTGAATCACAGGTGGAGGCTAAAGAGAGGAACTAGAATAAATCACCCCTCCCAAGCCTGCTATGAGGCTTCCTCAGCCCCCTGCAGGAAGAAGAGGGGAGGGAAGGCATTAACTGTGTCTTGGAACAGGTGGTTTGTACCTGCCTAGAAGCAGAAGCAGAAGGAATGTCCTCCCCCCAGACCTGCCTGACAAAACATCAGCCCATAGCAGACCCAGGACAAATTCAGCCTTCTCTAGGAAGTAGGCAGTGTGGCCTGTTGGAAAAAGCACATTTTAGACTCAGAATCTTGTCCTGGCCCCACCTGTTACTGGCTATGTAAGTTAGGGCATGTTATCTAACCTTTCAGAACCTCAGTTTCTTCACCTATAAAATAGTGGTGATGATAATCCCATTCCTCACAGAGTTGTGTTGATTAAATGAAATAAGTGGAGTCTCCTGCACATAGTAGATGCTCAATAAATGGCAGCTGTATTACACCTTTCTAGTCTCCCACCTTCTGGCTGGAAAGTCTCTTTCTTCTCTGTACTTCTATGGCAGTGGCTCAGTGCCATAGCAGAGGCTCAAGACTAGTCATGCACCTGACTTCATCTGCTACTGAATTCTAAGCTTGTAGGGATTGAGGGCTGCTTTAATTCACATCTGTTCACAGAGTAGGTGTTCAATTAAAGCATTCTGAATTAAGTGGAAGGCAAACACAAAGAGAAGAAACCAAGTTTCTCTCCTTGCCAACTTCCCTTGTCAGCCTAGCTTCCTGACTCCTGCTGAGAAACCAGGTGCCTTTGAATGAGTGTGAATGTGCAGGCCTAGACCTCGGGACTGGATATGCAGGCATAAAGCGACACTACTATACCAGTTGTCAAGTTGAGGCAATAGCTACGCTAATTGTATGGCTAGGCATTTTATAACTAAAGCCATAACGTTTCTCAGACCCTTCAAACCTGTTGTACAGACTGGGTCACAAAACCTTCACATGCACGTCCACGCTAGGTAATTGGGAAAGATCCCAGGAGCCATAGGCAGATGACGTGAGCTCAGTCCTCAGCTTCTTCAGCAGCAGCAGAAACATCAGTGGCAGTGGCCTCTTGGGGCATCCTGGGGGTCGGGGGCATTGTGGATCAGAGCCACTCGTCGTTTATACTTAAGTCCATAACCCAGGACTCCTGGGTACACATGCATATTTAGTACACATTAGTCAATAGCCAAGGAACACCTGGGCGCATGTGCATATTTATATCAAATGCTTGGCAAGATTCTGAATATCTGAGAGTCCCTGACCATTTTCCTATGTTTTCCCAACAGCTGGGGACCCAGGTCAGGGGACAAAACTGGGCAGGGGAGGGAGGCAGGCCAGCCATGACCTGCCCAGGAGCCCATCTTCTGTCTCTTTAGCAGTAAATCAGGAGGTGAAATAATCCAGCCACCAGACCCTGTTTAGGCCAAAGTGGCTGTTCTTGTCATTTATAATGGAAGCCTCCAGCAGAACATCACAATTAATTGCAAAGAAGGGTGAGTTATACAAAGCAGCCCGAGAAGAGAGGACACTCATTATAAAAGGACAAAAAGCCCATCCAGAAAGCTGCCAAGGACGAGCTCTGGTGTCCAGGGAGCCGCAGGGCATTTGGGGAGGAGAGAAGGGAATGAAGTGCCAAGGACCATACATAAGTGACCATTCTATAAGTGGCTTTTATTATTATTAGTTTTGGGGATTTTAAAAATATAAAACAACTGCAAAGAATATAACAGACACCTGTTCATATAATTATTTAATCCTCGTGACAGTGTTGCAGACTGAGAGATATCAGCCTCACTTATATATGTGAAAACTGAGACCTAGAGATTCTGTGGTTTGCCCCTGGTCACAGTGGTAGCTGTGTGATGTAAAACCAGAGCCCATGATCTGTTCTCTGTGCCAGGGTCTGATCCCATCTCCCACCCCATGCAGGACGGTCCTCTAGCATCTCTGACACTCTTCTTACAGCCTAGGTTCCACCCCTTCCAGCAATGAGGTGCTCACCACTACACAAGCATTACCTAGTTGCCACCTAGGTTATATTTAGTTAATACCAAGTTAACATGTAGTGAGCATATATCAGGCACTATTCTATGCCCTTTACAAGTATTAACTCACTAACCCTCACAAATAACCTGGGAGGTAGGTACTATTATTTCCTTCCCTTTACAAATGAGGATGGAGAAGCTCAGTAAATTGCCAAGGTCATACAACTGTTAAGTGACAGAGCTGGGAACTGACCTTCATGGCTGTCTTTTGAGGCCAGGCTCTTGTCCACTATCCTGTCACCTTCCCACAGAGCACACTTTGCTCTGTGCCGCTCTGTTTGAAAGATTTTCCTTATTCTGATTCAAATCCGCTGCCCTAAAACTTCTACCCATCAGTTTTAGTTTTGTCCTCTGATGAAGAAAAATCCCCATCCCTTATGGATGTGACAGTGCTTCCACTAGCCACCCACCTCACTCTTCCACTCTGCCCAAGTCTCTTCTTTCTTTGGTTCTGATTTCTGGTGTTGTGCTTCAGTGGGGGCCACAGAGCTGTCCCCAGTATTCCAGGCATCATTGCAATGAATCTCTACATGGAATGAGCTTATTGGAAGTCACATCACCCCATAGGCTCTTGAGTCATTTAAAACCTCAGGTCATTTTCTGTTGAACATACTGAGTCCCATGGCCCCAACCTGTGCTTGTGCGTTCAGCTGTAAGTCAGGAGCTTCCAGTCCCACTGGCTCAGCTCTTGCTTCTTGCTTCAGAGGGCTCAGTTCAGCCCCAGAGCACAAGAGCTTCTATGCCACCCTTGGGATCCATGCCCTTTCTGATCTTCTGTTGTCCTGAGGGCCCTGTAAGGGTGTCCTCATAGATGAGGCCAAATGGGAGCAGAGCAATGATCTACAGCATGGCTCAGGGTTGTGATTTGTTGGCATCTGAAGTGAAACTTTCCCCCACCTCAAGGCTGTGCAGGAGATGGTTTCAAGCCCATTGCAAGTGATATGAAAGTGCCATTCATGGGAATAATGAGGATGGGATACAAGATGTCAGATCTGGCTCCTTAGCATGCACTTGAATGTGGAACATCGAAGTAGTTCTTCTCTCAGCTCATTAAGCAGCAATGTCTTGAGGAAGAATTAGCAGATAGAAGAACAGTCCTCTGACTTTTTGGTCTGTTGGTTACTTGATTATTCCTTCCTGTTGCTTATTTATAAAGAATCAAAATAATTCCAGGACAGGAAGTCATCCTTGCTTTTGGCTAAGTCCTTAAAACGTAATCTAAGCAAAAAAGGAAATTTATTGGGAAGTTACCAGGGAGCTCATGGAAGTCATGGGAAGTCTGGAAAACAGCTTGGAAGCAGAACAGGAAGCAGGACAGGGTGCAGTTGGTAGTCAGGTGTTGCTTCTCCCATCTTGGCATCTTTGTGTTACTCTGCTCAGCACTGAAAATCCCAAGGGGAGCCTGACTTGCTGGGCTTAGGTCACATGCCCACCTCCTTGACTGTACTGGGGTGACAGGAAGAATCTGACAAAGGCAGTCTCAGGAACCCCTCAGCTTCTGTATTTGGGAGCAGGACTCATCAATCTTCCACACACTGGTCTGCATACAGTGGAGAAGGGGTAGATTCCCAAAAGAAAACTCAGGTGTTTTTAGACAAGAAAGGAATGCTGTGTAGCCAAAGTGAATGTACAAAAACAAACAAACAAAAAAAAACCCCAAAACCAAAAACATCCCATGCATAAAAACTAGGGTTCAAATAATTAGTAATTAAAAAATAAAAGAAGAAAAAGCAGGATCCTCCATCTTTGAAGGCACGGAGAGGGGTATTCAGAGACTACAGCTATCCTATCTCTCCTCCCTGGAGGGGTCAGAGGATGCTCTATCCCATTCTGGGTAAAACTAGATGATAACTTCCAATGCAGGAAAGAAAAGAAAAAGTCCAGACAAATTGAGGTGTCTTACCAAAGCAGATTGAAGATTCATCCTGCTATAGCTGCTTGGTGCAAAGCGCCAAGGGGATGCATCCTATAAAAGCGTTACTGTGAGGGACAAATGGGATGAGGATGGAGAGCACTGAGTCTGATACATGTTTAGTTCTCCCTATTAGTTGTTGTGTTTCCAGTGTTAGAAACAGCTTCTCTCTCCCTTTGTCTGGTCTAAAACACATCCTGAAAGGAAATGTTCTTGTTTGGAATTATGGAAAGATATGGCAGTTCTGGATGGTTAAGTTCAGGGCCAACTGTCTAGGATAAGAGAAAAGCTCCTGCTAAGGGCCAAGGAAAAGCAATGATGACCCACAGGGAATGGACAGTAGCTGCCATTTGGAGTGGGACTCCTTCTATTTGTAGATTATTAGGCCTCCCTAGGGCCAACTGTCTAGGATAAGAGAAAAGCTCCTGCTAAGGGCCAAGGAAAAGCAATGATGATCCACAGGGAATGGACAGTAGCTGCCATTTGGAGTGGGACTCCTTCTATTTGTAGATTATTAGGCCTCCCTGCAGATGGACCATAACCAGTGTATCCAGACAGGATGGGGGTGGGCTGGACAAGCTGCTGGACCCACTGAACCAGGGCCTGACACAGAAAAGGATACCCCATCCAGAAGGTCTTCCATGGTGAAAGGACCCACACCCCCTTCCTTCTGGCAGAGTCAGCTTGTGTCCAATTGCACTCTTTGTGGTCCAGCAGCATGTTCCCAAGCTCAGGGAGGGCCCAGGCAGAGCATCAGATGACGAGACACTGACCACAAACAGATACCTACAAGCTGAGAGCCAGAGCCATTCGGGACAAATTCTGAAAGTTCAGAGTTGGGGATGTCATGGGGGAGGAATCCAGATGTGTACTTGCTGAGATGCTGGTTTTTATATTCTGTCTGGGAAGCCCACACACGCATGTTCAGAACATCCCTGTGCATCACTAGCCTGCTCAAAATACTGAAAAGGGCTCTCCAGGCCCTTTGTTGGCTCCATAACTGGAATAATGCCCACCAACATATCTCACTGGGGGCATTGCTCTTTGAAATTCCAAACAGTTCAACCCTCTAAAGACTTCAGTGCAGTGCTTGCTCCATTGCTAGCCACTCTGAGTAATGGAAATTCTTTCTACCTTCTGCCTTCTGACTAGTTCTGCCCAAGGCATCCCCTAGTTACAGCAAATTCCTCTTCCACAGATGGACCCAGGTGCCCCGAAGCTTTCTTCTCCCTGCTGAACATCCTCAGCTCCTTTTTTTTTTTTTAACTTATGAATTGTTTATTTCTGGAATTTTGTATTTGATATTTTCGTTTTTTCTTTTTTTATTTTTTCATTAAATTTTTATTTTGTCAATATACAATGTATATGATTATTATGG
>NW_007738309.1:0-424 GCF_000696425.1 Galeopterus variegatus | reverse complement strand
CACCAGGGCACGAGCCCCCCGGGGGAGGATCCCACAGCACACAGTTCCTCTTTGAATCCCCACGGCGTGAGCCGGCTCGGTGCCCTCAGGTCAGCTCTCCGGCAGGATCAAGCAGGCTCGGGGGCACCCCGGTCACCCCTCTCCCAACCAGAAATCAGTCTGGGATTTTTCCGAACTGAAGGCCACAGAGATGGTATCTGCCTCCCAGAAGCAGGGAGTTTACCTTGGGCCGAGGCCCCAGGTATGGTGGAGTGACAGTCTGGCCGGGATCCTCTTCCCTGTCCTCCTGACGCTGGCCAGGGTCTCCCCACGCCACCAGCCCTGCCAGAGATCCACGGGAGGAGTGGGATTGGTGGCCGCTCCACAGGCCCCCGGGGGCCCCGCGCTGAGGCACACAAGTGGCACGGCTCAGTGAGGAGCCGCG
>NW_007738308.1:41351-45277 GCF_000696425.1 Galeopterus variegatus | reverse complement strand
ATTTGTAAAGCCAGCATATCGAGTTACTTAAAAATTCAACGTGTATTAAAGGAAAGCTCTGAAAGAATTACTTGTCAATAAATTTTCTTCTCTAGTGAATAACAAAGGGGTTGGTCACTAGCAAAAATAACTAGTGGTCTACTGACATCATTCAATTGTGTGTGTGCCAGTGGAGGGGGGATGGCTGGTATTTCCAACTGGATTTTGCTTTTATCTGTTTCTTCTGCTCATGAACATTCTGCCACTCCCCATAGCTGGAGAGGTAAAGTCAAAAAGTCTCAGGCTGAGACCTTCAAGTCCACACTGGTTTGGACCCCTTTCATCTCTACAACCTAATCGTCTGTAACTATCACTTACAAAAATCCCCATTCAGTCCAATGTGGTCTTCTTACCATGACCCAGATATGACTTAGGCATTTCTGCTCCCGTGCCTGTCAGGATCTTCTGCCTCACCTCTAGGTCCAAATCCTTCCCAGTACACAGTGCTGAAGACTTAGCGTTTTATCTGACAGGCGATGTCAAGCCAATGGCTATTTTCAATATGATTTGACATATGTGCTTTGTTTTTTCTGGAGGGTTTCTCTAGTAGCAGAGGTGGTGGCAGCCCTGTGGGAGGCCCTTGCAGTGTCCAGGTGAGTGAGCAGGAAGCAGTGACAGGCTGGATTCTAGCAGAAAGAAGGCAAGCTAGTCAATTTCCTAAGCAATGTCACCCAATGGTCCTTGGTCACTCTTTGGATTGCCCTGGTAGATGTCAGTGAAGATGGGAATCCTTTAATGGAAAATGGGAAAACAGGAGGAGGTACAGTAAGCAGGAATACAAATATTACATCCAGTCTACAGCATATATAAATTCATGGTGTCTGGAATATCCAGTTGGACTTGGCCAGTTGGAAGCTGAAAACACTTCTCTGGAGATAAGCCAGAGACAGACATATAAAATTACTATTAAAAGCACCACAAATATTTGCATGCTAATTGTGGCTTCTAAAGTCTTTGAGGAAGTTTGAAAACAGTTTGTTTTTCACATATTTTCAGCATTATTCTTGTGATCTTATTTTTTAAGTACTGTTTGCAATATCTATGAAGAAAATGCTGGCTTAGCAAAGTCTAAACCATCTTAATCACAAATTCCAAATTCATGGCATCAGAATTATAAGAAGTTTTATATTATATAATTAGAAGATTCCAGTCTTTGGTTCATTGACTCTGGAGCCATGTTGCAGTCTTGTTATATTTGATAATGACATAGCAGACATTCTATCAGAACTGGGATATCTGGAGAGAGATTCCAAAATGCTTTAATCTTGTCACAAATCAGAAGCAGCTGTTCCTTATAAAAAGAAAAGCACAAATTTGGCTGGTCCTCAGAAAATAAAATGTGACTTAAAATCTTAAATAGTGAATTCTGGGATTTTTCAATTGGCAGGTGTTTTCTATCAGAAAACCCTCTCTCCGTGTTGATTCTCATTGATTTTATTTCTTTAGACTTCTCTCAAACTGAAAATTGCATTCATGTAATGAACTTCATCATACGCACTTAGAGGCTAAGCAATATCTTGAGACTCTTACTCACCGAGGAAAACAGATGACAGGGAGAATGAAATTTAAATACAGCTGCCCCCTCTGAGTGGTGGAATAACTAGAGAGAAGAATGTTATTATCATCCGTCAGCGGAGGACTCCAAACCTCAAGTGCTGAGCCTACAAACCCTCTGTAGGTTCTACGATGACATGAAACTGCTGTAGTAGAAACTCTAAAACTAACAAGGGTATTAGCTTCATTGATTTTCTGAAAATGGGAAGGGGGAAAAAAAAAGCGCTCAGCTAAGTCCAGGAAAGAGATTAAATACAACTGTCTTTTAATAATATTAAGTTTCCTAGAATCAATATTTTTCTCCCCCTCATATTATGCTATGGGTTGCTACACACCAGTTGCTATGTAGGGGAATGGGAATCAATACAGGGCTTACCTTCTTTGGAGACTATTTCAAAGGCCTGCATAATGGAGCATAGATTAGAAAGAGTGAAATTGAATTTTAAGTACACTGACATTATGCTATCATCTTCAACCCGGGGAATATAGATTATTCCAGGGGCTGGGAGACTCAAGAGGCTCAGAGTTCTGAGGCCCACCACAGAACTCCAGTGATGGCAGCTTCCTCTAGGATTGTTTAACACATGCTAAACACAGGCGTTTGGGCCACTCATAGGATTATCTTCAAAGAGTCTAGGGTGTACTTGGTGGGTGGGGGTGATGATATGGTCTTTATACAGTTAAGTGCGGTGGTTTTTCAGTTATGCCAGACCAGGTGTGTGTTAACTCAAACGGTGATGTTGTGAGGAAGGTTCTAGAAGCTCTGTAGGAGGTTAAGGGAAAAGCCTACTTAGTGTGGAAGAGGTACTGGTTCTTTTCTGAAGAGTGGGTTGCAGACTTGAAAGCAAATGGGAACAGAGCAGAACAAGCAAAAACCAAACTAAGACCCAAAGAGAGACACCTCCTCTCCTCTTGAGAGTATCCGGTACTCCCCACAGCAGTTATATTCATGAACATTTGCAGCCCTTCTGGGCTTTCAGATGTAGGTGAGTGAGGGGCACTGTCAATTATGTACTCTGGGGAAGTGGAGCCTCTGGGTTTTCTAGGTCCTTGGTAAGTGGGTCAAGCTCGAGATCAACCCAGCTACCCATCTTTCTCCTTTCTTGATGAGCAGGTGCCCCTTTGTGCAATTACGTCACTGGGGCAGATACGATGAGTGGCTGTCTTTCTGTTGGCCCATGAGCAACACTCAGCAGTGTTAGATCAGGAAAAACAAGCTGACCGGGTGGATGGCGCCACAGCCTGCAGGCAAATGAAAAGCCAATCATGTCCTCCATCCTTTCTCTTAGGCTTGTGTCTGTGCTGGCATCTCCAATTGCTCCATCAGGGCACGGGGACATTTAAAGAGATGAAGCGAATCTTTCCTTCTTGGCATTTTTCTTGTTTTCGTCTCTGTCCGGCCTTATCCCATTCCCTTCCTGGATCTCACTCTCTCTCCTGCCTCTTTGTGTCTCTTTCTCCCTGTTGTTTCTCCTCCTCTGCATCTCTTTATGGAAATCTGCCTTTTAAATTTATCTCTTTCTCCCTCTATAGGTGGTGATTTGCAATAAGCCGTTTCCGAAAAACAGTCCCCAAGAAGCTCATAGTGCAACACTATGTGTATATCTGTGAAAGTCATTTCAGAATCGTGTACAATATTTTCATGCTTATTATCACTTTTTAAAGCTAGTGGTCCCGATGGAGCTTTTCCATCCTTCCTCCTGCTGGCACCTGCCTCCAAGTTGCTACCACTGTTGATGAGATACTTGTAACTGGCCTCAGGCAGTCTGATTTATAGAGTTATTACTGCCTGTTAGTCTACAAATTTCAAAACGACCACCGTACAAACATCTAAACACAATTAATTATGATGGTGCTAAATGCCAACTTCAACTATAAAGTGATATATTTGTTTGCGGACTTTAATCTGAGTCTACTGCACTGCCCAGGCCTGTCCCTTCCTCTTGGGCTAGTCTCAGCTATGCATTCCAGCTGTAGCTTGTTAGCTTTTCCTCCCAAATAAAGGGCTTCCCTAATTCACAGAATTCCCTATCAGAGTGCGACCGCCACTGTGCTCATTGGTTGCAGCTGGTGACCTGACATAGTATCGAGAGCTGTTCTCAATGCCCACCTTTTACCCAGATAAAGGCATTTTTCAGCTTCCTTCTCCAATAAGCACCGATTCACTCTCTGTCTTCCATATGGTGAGAATGTCAGCTTTCCCTATTTGAGGGGAAAATATTACAGCAAGATTTGAGGTTCACTACACATTGCAATTTGGAAAAAATAATGAAAATTGATTAGAGTTTCATTGTACTGAATTTACTAATAGTTGGCATTCAGCACCCAAGTGG
>NW_007738308.1:26869-40390 GCF_000696425.1 Galeopterus variegatus | reverse complement strand
CCACCGGGCCGGTCCTAAGCAGTCACTCTTTATTCCCCTTCCTCCATCCTCTGGCAACCACTAGTCTGTTTTCTGTCTCTGTGGACTTGTCCATGTTGGATATTTCATATAAATGAAATCATACAATACGTGGCCTTTTGTGTTTGGCTTCTTTCACTTGGCACAGTGTTCTCAAAGCCCATCTATGTTGTAGCAAGTGTCAATACTCCCCCACCCCTTTTCTTGGCAAATAATACTTTTACATTAGATTTTAATTATAGTGCATTGTATTGCTGACTCAGGACTCATGGACTGGGTTCTCTATAGATCCCTCTCTTCCATGAGCAGAAGTCAATGACTGTCTTATGCCGTTTAGTTCTCCTGCAGCACGAATAGCTAGAATGTCATCTTATAGGACTATCACCTCCACAAGGGGTGTTGGGGCTTGCTGACAGGTGAAGACATAGCAGGAGAGCTGAGCGACAGTCATGACATTCCAGAAGTGACATGCCTCATACTTTATTAGCCATGACTAATCACACGGCCAAGCTCAATTTCAAGGGGGTAGGTGTAATCAATACTTCACTGGAAATAGGCAAGAACTGGAAATTAGTGAACGTCAGTAACAGCCACCTCCGAAAGCTGATAACCACATACCTCCCACTGTCGACTGAATTGCATCCCCCTGAATTCATATGTTGAAGCCCTAACCTCCAATGAGATAGCATTTAGAGACGGGGGCCTTTAGGAAGTAATTACGTTTCAATTACTTTAGGAAGTAATTAAGTTTCCAATCATCACGACCTCATGACCAGATGAAACCAGCCAGGAATGGAATGAGGTATAGAAACTGGCGTGGATCTGGTCACGGCCTGGGAGTGGACCAATCATGGCCTCATGATTGGTTATGAGGTTGGGGCCCTCATGATGGGGTTAGTGCCCTTATAAGAAGAGACACCAGGGAGATTGTTTTCTCTGTCGTCTGTCTGTCTCTCTGTTTCTCTCTCCCTCTCTCTCTGCCCTCTCCACTCCCTGGCCAAGTAAGGACATAGCAAGAAGGCACCTATCTACAAGGCAGGAAGACTGCCCTCACCAGAACCTGACCGTGCTATCTCCTCGATCTTGGACTTCAAGCTCACAGAACTGTGAGAAGTAAACTGTTGTTTAAGCCATCCTGTCTGTGATATTTTCTTATGGCAGCTCGAGCTGACTAAGACAACCCCCACATTGCAAATATATTCCAAGACTTATTTCCTAAGTACCTACCTTGCCCAGTAAATTTGCTGGGATTTCACACAGCTAAGGAGATAGGCTTCCTTATGGTTTGTGCCTTCCCTCCTGTCACGTATTTTACCTGAGAGACCTGCATCCTGTGCCACGCGTGCATGTTTTACAGGTAGGACCTAAATAGATCCTTCACATTTCTCTGACTTCTGGGATGCACTTGGGTGCTTGATGAGCTTTGGAGAGTCCCAGCACTTTGGTAAATGACATGACTTCCACAGAATGATGGGTTATGATATGCAGGAAGCAATGCCAGGGCTCCAGGACCTTCTGGGAGAAGCAGAGTTGTCCTCAGCTCCTTGTAGAGGCACGCCAGTTTCTATACCGCATTCCATTCCTGGATAGTTTCATCTGTCACATCTCCTGGGGCAAAAGAAAAATGGCTTGTGTGATCAGAAAAACCAGGTTAATTTTGGGGCTCTTGGTAATTGAAAGAAAACAGAAATCACATTAAAAAATGACTCGGAAAATGATGAATTGTTTCAAGCTGTAATTTTGGGTACTTGTGATTCACCAATAATATCCTGTTTTTGGAACAATATTATAAATTCCTCAGAGGGTAATGGCCGATTGTGAAACTATCTTCTGTGCTTTTTAAAATAAGTATCAGGCAGCATCAACGTGATTCTAGTGGATGCTAGAATCTAGTGGGTCCCTTCCAAAGATTAAGAAGATTGTTGTATATGGGATTGCCTTTAGACAACTGAAATTCTGCATCCAGTGAAGGTTCCATTTTTAAAGAATAAACCCTCTGCTTACAACAAAATTTCTCGTGAAGAAAAATATTGATTGCCAGGTGAATCCTCTAGAGTTTTGTTGGGAGCCTCACGCCGCCCACCCACCAGCCCATGTTCTCTCCATGCTCTGCCTAGAAGTGCACTGCTACCAAAATCAACGATTAATGGTTGAAAAAGTCTGAAAAATGGATATCCCTTTGACCTTTCTAAGGTTTGTCATTTAGTTGACATACCCATTACCTCGAAAATCAAATGTGTTTGTCTAAACATTATTCTGATGTTTACTTTGGGCACTAAAGGGCAGACAGCTGACCACGGACCCGCTGACAGTGATCAATTCAGCTTCGAATCTTGTCACTTTCCCTGTTTATTCTGCTATCAATCTCCCCTTTGGCTGCCACCACAGCCACTTTCTGCTGCTCAGGCGCTTTTAAAACTAACAATAATCCAATTTAGAATTGATCAATGAGAATGTGTGGTCAGTAAGCAAAATGACAAAGTCTGCATGCAACCGCTGACCACAGTTGGGGCTATGTTTTATACCGGGCTGAAGGCAAATTTTAATTAATTAATGAATTGCTGATAGCATTCAGGCCTCTTTTCTGGGGGTTCTTTAGTCAGACCCTCTAAGTTTCACTGTGTTTAAAATGGAGAACAAGGGGCCCGTTCACCATCTGCTAGAACCGGTATCTTCTACAAGAGTGCTGTCTAGGAGAATTTTCTGCGATGGTAGAAATGCTGTCCAATGTGGTAGCCACCTGTGGCTAAACTTGAACTATGGCTTGTGCAAGTGAGCAACTGCATTTTAAATTTTATTAAATTTTCGATAATTTAAATAACTAATTTTCTGCGATGGTAGAAATGCTGTCCAATGTGGTAGCCACCTGTGGCTAAACTTGAACTAGTTGCAAGTGAGCAACTGCATTTTAAATTTTATTAAATTTTCGATAATTTAAATAACTACATGTGGCTAATGGCTACAGTACTGGACAGCACAGTTCTAGAGTGTTGAGATTTTTGTGATGAAGTGATGCCTGCCAATGTTGCTTAGCATGTCATGCTGTCTAGACACCATAGTCTAGGTGTCTAGGGCCATAGTCTCTCACTGACCCTACATAGCTACAAACCAAGCAAGAGAAGTTAAAGGAGATAATCAAAGGCTTCCCCCATCCTCAAGGCAATAATGCTTTTACCTGGGCAGCCTTCCTGACCCATGGGAGTGGGGCTCGTTCAGTGGCTGAGGGCCTGGCTGCTGGTCTGCAGGGTGGCTCTCAGATTTGAGATTCCAGATATGCCCGGGCATCTCCTCGGGCCACTGGTTTCTGGCTCCTGAATTGTCTGGGGCCCTGGACTCTGCTTCCCCTGCCCTTTCCCTCACCCCCAGCTTCTATTTTTGCCAAATCCAACAGTGGGGAGTCATTCAATAAATTTCTTCAAGTGATTTGCAAATGTTACCTTCAACTGGCAAACAGTTTAAAAGAGTGCTAGTAAGATTAGAGCCATATATGATATTTGAGAGTCCTGTTAAAAACATGAAATCAATTTAGCTTTTATCTCTACATATCTGTCAAAAGCTTAATTAGATTTTTTAAAAAACCGCATCATTTCTTATTTGAATTTCAAAGTTTTTTGGAGAAATTATAAGCAAGTAGAAACACTTTACGATGGTTGTGGAATAATCAGTGGAGATTTAAAAGGCTACACCAGATAACTATGGTCTTACAAGGAAAGTGGTCTGGATTTTCTCTTGAGAGAAATTTTGAATCTCTAATTCCTGTTTTATTTACATATCAACAATAAAAAATTAAAAACAAAAGCCTGTTCTTATTTACAAAAGAAAAAGAAAAAAATTTATTTCTTAACAAATCTTAAGGAAAAAATCTTAAGGAAAGTCTTAAAAAGGAAGAGTTTGTTTTGGGGCATTTAAAAAATTTAGTTTTTAATACAGTTTCATGTGACATACTGTAAGAGTTTGACAAGGACAACAAGAGGATAGTTTATAGTGAGAAGATCTTTGAATTTAAAAAAATAAAAATTAAAAAAATGGATTTTTCATATCCATATATCACTCATGGTTCCACTCTCCAGAGACACACTGTTAATATTTTCTTGTATTTCCTTCGAATATTTATTCCATTTGTTTTCAATCTAAATATAAATGTCACATGTATACTATTTTTATCCTGCTTTTTAATCTAACATCATAAGTATTTTATATATATTGCATATTTTTTATAAATATAATTTTTAAAAGTTGCATCATAATTAATGGAGTAAATATACATAATTTGTGTTAACTATTAAGTTTTGCCTGGTATTTAGATTATTTCTGACTTATCTTTTGCTGTTATAAATAATGCTTTTCAATATTCAGAATTATTTTCTTAGGTTCCATTCTCAAAAGTGGAATTATTGAGTTAGAGAGTATAAACATTATAAGGCCCTTTGCCAAATTGCTTTCCAAAAGGACTATACCAAAATGTTAGCAATATTGGAAAGCACCCTTTCACAGTCTGCTCATGAGCAGTGGATATCATTATTTATTTTTTTTTAAATCTTTGCTGATTTGATAGGGGTCAAATGTTACTTCATTGTTATTTTAATGTGCCATTCTTTGATTACTGGTGAAGGAAAGCATTTTCCACACATCTGTTGATTAGTTATATTTCCTTTTTGGAGATTGCCTATTCAATCCTTGTCAACTTATCTATTAGGGCTTCAGTATTCTTTTTTTTTTTTTTTTGTCTTTTTCGTGACCGGCAAGGGGATCGCAACCCTTGGCTTGGTGTCACCTGCACCGCGCTCAACTAGTGAGCACACTGGCCAGTCCTATATAGGATCCGAACCCGTGGCAGGAGCGCCGCTGTGCTCCCAGTGCCGCACTCTCCCGAGTGAGCCACTGGGTCGGCCAGGGGCTTCAGTATTCTAAAATTCAATTTGATTAACCTGTTTAAATATAAGGATATTAGTGCTTTGTCTATGTAGTATTTCCTGTGACTATTTTTCCACAAATAAGATGTTTGCCTTTTAACTTTATTCTATTCGTTTATTTTAAGTGAACGAAGCTTACATTTTTAACTTGGTTAAATACGTTAATATTTTTATTTTAAGTTTAGCAAACTGTACCTCCTCCAATGACGGTAAATATTTATTTCTATTTGTTTCATGATTTCTTGTATATTGATATTTTATATTTAATTTTAAAAATTCCTTGGAATTTATTTTGGTGAATGACTTTAGGTGAGACTCTAACTAGATTTTTTTTCCCCTTATCAAATAATCAGTTGCCCCAAGGCTATTTATGAAATGACTTATCTCTTTGTCATTCATTTAAAATGTTTCTTAAAAATAAAGTAAAATGGTTTTTTACCATGTACTGTATATATATATCTATATTTATTTTTATTCATAAGATAGCCTGTTTCTTATTTTGTTCTATTAATTTTCACTCTAAGCTTGTTCCAGAATTAGTGTTTTACTTACTTTGAATATATGCCACTGATTACTGGCTGACAGGTGCAGAATTCTCCCAATACTATTCTTTTCTAAAAAGATGTTTTGTTTTATTTTGGGCGTTTTGTTTTACTTGGGATGTGTGCGTGTACCATGAGAGGAGTGATGATTGGCTTTTTTACTGACAAATATTGAGTTTTACTCTTTCCAGATTCTTCCCATGTCTGAAGACCACATCCAGGCCCACAGCTCACGGAGCCTCCCCACACCCTCCTTGGTGGAAAAGACTTACCTCTCTTACTTCTGCAGGGCCTCATCTGTACTTCTAGAGCACTGTTACTTGCTGCCTTGTTTTATAGTTATTTGCAAACAAATCTTATTTTCATCTAATTATGTTTCTGTAGTAGGCTGAATAATAGCTCTCAAAGATGTCCACATCCTAATCTCCAGAACCTGTGAATATTACCTTACATGGCAAAAGGGACTTGGGACTTGGCAGATTTGATTAACGTAAGGATGTTGAGATGGGGAAATTATCCTGGATTATCTGGGTAAGCTCTAAATGTAATCATAAGGGTCCTTGTAAGGCAGAGGCAGAGGAAGATGTTTCTACAGTAGAGGAGAAAGCCAGGTGACCACAGAGGCAGAGACTGGAGCAACGTGGCCAGGAGCTAGGGATGGCCAGCAATCACCAGAAGCTAGAAAAAGCAAGGAATGAAGGAAACAGCCTTGATGACATCTTGATTTTAGCCCCGTAAGATTAATTTTGAGCTCTGATCTTCAGAACTGTAAGAGAATAAATTTGTGGGGTGTTTATGTTTTTGTTTTTTGAGCCACTAACTTTGTGGTCATTTGTTACAGCAACAATCGGAGCCTACGACTGCTGTTCTCCACATCCTAAAGGCAGATGCATGCTTGGACAGGGCACTCTTCAAGCCTCGTGTGAGGAATCTTCCCTTTTGGGGGGATCTGGGTTGGGGCTGTCCAAGCCTTGCCTGCGGAATGAGTACAGACGGTGGCTTCTGGTTTGTTCCACTTTTTAGAATATGGTTCTGCTCAGAATCCAGGAGCAGGATTGACTTCTCATTTGGTCATTCTTCCTCTGGGGCCACAGCTTTGCGTTCCAGTTCTGTTCACAGATGAAGCCAGTTCAGCTCATCATTTGTCTCTGTGAGAGGAACTCAGAATCACTGCAGCCAAGAATTGTGTTTTATAGAAGTTACTTCCAGGATGACTGCTGAAAGCCACAAATTGAAAAGAAATGAGTGCAAGAGAGAGGCTTGAATAACTAAATTGAAATGTTTTTATTAAACATGATTATTTTCAGTTTTCCTATTCTATCAAGCGAATGTGAACTTACCTTCTTAGAATTTAGCAGTACTATTGTTTTATATGGTATAAATTTACTTAAACAAATGCTTTCCTTAAACCCAGTTTACTTTTACAATATCTTTGTGGGTAGAAGAGAACAAATATATTCATTTTTCTGAATAGAAAACAGAAGACTATTAAGGTGAAGCCATTTATGCAACATATTACTAATTTATTCATTCATCGAAATTTTGAGGGTCTGCAAAAGGCTGGTCACTCTGTTAAGATTGTAGTGATTTAAAGATGAATGAGACACCATCTTGGTCTTGAAGGGTGTCACAGTAAGCAGAATACACCAGCTAGGAAACAAACAATTCCAACATACTCAGAGAGGTGCTTAGCTGGGGGCAGCACATAAAGGATGCTGGAAGGGCTTGGCTCGGCAGCGTCGAATGCTGTTGTTTTCAACCTCGCTTGCACTTTACACTGATCCCTAGAAGCTTTGAAAAAATACTCCAGTGTAGACACCACCCCAGACTATCAGAGTGACATGTCTGTGTGTGGAAACTGGAATCTATTACGGAGATAGGCAAGGAGGAGAAGGATGTAACACACAAAAGGGACTACATACATACATGCATGCATGCACACATGAATACATAGATATGTGCATGCATGAATACATGAGTACACACATGCAGCTTTGGGAGCAGCCAGTGGGAGTGCTGGTGCATTGTCCTCTTAGTCCACACTATGGTTGACTGCAGGGCTCACTGGAGGGAATGTGTTGCAGAACAGGGAGCAGGGGGAGAGCTACCATTTGCTGAGCTATGTACCATGTGCTGTGCTGGGCATTTTACTCCTTCTCTCATTTAGATGCTGTAAGACTTGCTGAATTATGTGTCATTATCTCACTTTTACAGATAAGGAGCCCAGGCTCAGAGAGGTTGGGAAGTTTCCTCAGGGTCAAAAAGCCAGTAAGTGGTGGAACAGGATTGACTTCTCATCCAGTGTTGCTTCCCTTGTATAACAGACATGGCTAGAGATGAAATGTGGGAGGTAGTGGAAGAAATGCCCAGCACTGGGGGCTTTACTAAGAACGCTGATGTTGTTGAGTCTGGGAGAGCTGTGTCCCAGGTGGGGATGAGAGGGGAGGTGATAGCATTCAGGAAATAGACAACCAGTGAACAGACTCAGGTGGATAGAATGATACAGCTTTTGCAGAGGGATCCAAGCAACCTGGTAAGTCTAAAGTGTGGATTCATGTGGAAGAGAACAACAAAAATCCATTTTATGAATTATTAATCCATGTGTTAATAACTCTGTAAGACTCCAATTAAGCTCACCTTGAAAACTGTTGTATAAGACCACTTGCTGTGATGAAACTTTTGGGTAAAGATACTACATTTTGACATTCTAGCTGGCCAATGGCATTTTTCCATGCCACTTACTGTGTAGGACTTTCTTAGCTGGTGTAGACAAATGATTGGGTGATAACAGAATGAATCCTTTAGCTTTCCAATCCACTTAGAGACTTGTTTCTTTTAACTGCTTTAGAATGGGTTACAGGAAACGGCAAATATGATTACCTTGAGAGATATTCTATTTAATTGCATTTTTTTGTCTGCCATTTTCTTTGCCCAATTTCAATAGTTACTCTGATATGGATATAAATACTTGCAAGAGAAACATTTATATGTTAATATAATTGAATTCTGTATCTCTATGAATAAATATTTTATTTTCTCTTAGGAAAATGTGAGCAAATCTTAAACTCTCTGGTTCCAACCAACTCTACAATTCAGTCTCTGTGGTCTTTTTTGAATCCACACATACACACAGATTTCTATGTACATACTTATATCCCGCTCAATGGACATGAGTTTGTTGTTAAGATAATAACCTCTCACCAGGATAGTCTTCCCTGATGGCCTGGTCAATACATGTATAGAATGTAATTAAACTATATCACATTCATGACAGGAAATGGATGACCTTTTAATCATTTCAAGATAACTGAATATGTAATTATTTTCTCTAACCGAGAGGGAACAGTATATTTTGGATAACTTGAAAGCAGGATGTGAATATTTATTTGGTTTTTTGGTGAGCTGTATTTCTGTGCTCTCTTTCCATAAGACATCAGTTGTGGAATGCTTTTTACATGATTTGTGAAAACAATGTAGAAAAGTCAGTGTTAAATACAGGAGATTAGTATATAGTAAGCAATGTTTAAAAGGCACTTACTGATTATTGGATTTAGGAAGTATCTATCAATACTACTACAAAATTTTATATTGTGAATAAGTTCACAATAATTTTTAGGACTGTCTAGTGGGAAACATGGTAAGCAGCTTTTTAAGAGAGTTAAAGTAGACCGAGACTTGTTTATAAAATTGGACTTGGAGAACAGGACTAATTCCTATGAGGATGGTTGTGTTATAGCATACTTTCATTGCGTGTCATTTGGGTGACACAGTCTGATCATTACAGGGTCTATACTATCCAAACCAAAGATCAAAACCTAACATGTGATAGGTGTGAGTATTCTTATGTGGATAATGAAACAATATCTCAAATCACAATTATTTTACACAATTGAAATGACGTGACTCTACTCTGTAATGTAGCAGATTTTCCCCATTTAAAAATATGTATTTTTATAATTCCTCGAATAAGAAAATTCTCAACTTCCACATGACGTATATGGCTGATAAATAAAACCTAAAAAATGGGAGCACTATGTTTGCAATGTGGTGTAAAATATATAGGCCAGAAATGTGTAAAACACTCTTTTCTTACTGTCTTCTATTAGGAGAAAAGAGATCTTGGGCTAATACTTGAAAAATTAACTGCTTAATCTTCGACTGAAATCCCAGTCAGCAGAATTAATGGAGAGTGGAACAATTTCAATAGAAAAACCCCATGGTGAGTGGTTTGATTTATAGCTGGACATATTAAATGTGGAAGGTATGCCTAGAAGCTCTTGACTGGACATATTTTTAAGTAAATAAGAATAGTGACTTGCACATGTTATATTTAAATTTTTCCTTTCTGTAAAATATTTTGCAAGCATATTCTTAAGCATATCTTAAATCAGGGCTTTTCTTTAGAAGACAATTTGGAATTTTGTGGACCTTTTCTTTAATGTTGAAGAGGACTTTAGGAATATTGAAGTGGGAAGATGATGTGACCCAATTCCCTGAGGTTTTCTTATCATGACTACATGTGTTGATTTGGGGTATAAGCACCTTGTGCCAGAAGAATACAGGCAGGTTGCTAATATGCTCCTGACAAACTGGGGTGGGTGAAGAGTCCTCGATGGAAAGCAGGCCCCCTCTCCTTTAGACTCCTCAACCAGAACATATAAGGCAGGGGTACATCATATTTTTAAAAAATTATTATTAATGAGATAAAGATCGGTACGTATTATACAGGAGTCCTCAATTAAATACCAGTTTGCTTTGCTTTCTCAGTAAACCTTTCCTGAATGCTTGACGTTATGCTTGGGGCTGGGGATTCAAACCTGAATGGAAGAGGATTTCTGTTTTTAAGAAGCTGACAGTTGATTGCGGGAAACTGATCTGTTATCAAATAAAATGTATAAAAAGAGTTTTGTACACTGGAAAACTGAGAAGGGAATGAGTAATCTTGCTTAAGAGGAAAAGGCAAGTGTTCACATGGAAGGTGATGTTTGCCTTGAGTCTTGAAAGCTTGCATGGATATGTATAAAGAAAGAGCAAAAACAGTTGAGTAAGAAGCTGACAGTTGATTGCGGGAAACTGATCTGTTATCAAATAAAATGTATAAAAAGAGAGTTTTGTACACTGGAAAACTGAGAAGGGAATGACTAATCTTGCTTAAGAGGAAAAGGGAAGTGTTCACATGGAAGGTGATGTTTGCCTTGAGTCTTGAAAGCTTGCATGGATATGTATAAAGAAAGAGCAAAAACAGTTGATGTCTATCCACACTTTTCTGGCTTGCTTCCCTTGGGCTAGTTCATTTTGTAAACTGAGTGACTTTGATGCTCATGAATCTTTCCTGTCTTATTCTAGTCACCCACCTTTAACAGATGGTAGTCTCCAATTTTTTTTTTTACATGAAAATTGCTGTGTTCAACAGTTTAAATTTACTGGCGTCGAAATATTAGTAAGAAAAATAAGCATAGAGGTCTTTTTCAAATGTTCCATAGTTTGTAGGTTTTAAGTAGTCAATGCAGCACAGCATTAAGAAACACCAATGAGTAGGAACACCAGCTAAAATGGATCGAAACATCATTTTATTCTGGGCTGTAAATTTCCTGATTGAAAAAAGTTATTTTCAGTGACCTAATTTCCTATGTATATATATCAAATGACACCTGAATCAAGTTAAAGCCTTAACCTTTTTCCATTTCCTGTTGTAAAACTGCCTGAATCTGACATCTTTTTAAGTGGAGTTGAAATTGTTTTCACTTGTGATGTCAGAATTCAGATAATGCCCAAATTGATGCTCAGTGATATTTATCTTAACACCTCATTTTCCAATGTGTCTTCTTTTCTTTTAAGAAAGACCAGAATTCCATTTTGGGTCCCCCTAGAGTTCAAAATAGTCACTTATTACAAGATTCCCCTGGATTGTTTGAATTCTGCATACTGGTGAGCAAGTGTCACTAAGAGGCAGAGGCACAGCCAGCCTTCGGCAGATCACAGACCCAGAGGCTTGAGTGGCGAGGGTGGACGGTGCTGACACTCCTGCCTGTCTGAGTCTCCCACAGGTGGTCAGGGCTTCCTCCTTGCCCCTCACTGTCCATGGCACATGGTCTCCTCAAATACAGGCCACATTCCTTCTTGAGTATATTCTCAGGTCTGTCTATTAATTCTTCGTTCACGTAATTATAATGAGCACTTACTGTGTGCCAAGTACTATTCTACGCTGAAGCAGTGAAAAACAGCATTTCTGGCTCTCATAGAAACAGACTGCAAAACAAAAAGAAACACGAAAGCAAAACAAAGAGAAACAAGACTATTTGGGGTTGCAGTAAGTACAGTAAAATGAAATAAAACAAAATGGTGATATAATAAAGAAAGGGGACTGCAGGGAGGGGTCACTTTAGACTGAGCGGCCGGGGAAGTCCTGTCTGAGACAGTGATGGGGCAGCCAACAATGTTCTGGGCAAAGAACATTCCATGCTGAGGGAAATGAGGGTACAGAAAGCCCTGAGGAATTTGGAGGAAAAGGAGGAAGGCCAGCGTGAAACCTAAAAAGAAAGAGAAAAGTAATGCGAGGTGAGGGAGACAAAGGCCAGTTCTTATGGGGCTTGAGAAAGGGTTTGATGGGTTGCACTGGGAGAACGAGGTGTGGGTGGACGAGGGAGAAGCAGGGACACCAGCTGGGGGGCCCTGGCAGGTGTATGGGTGGGGGATGACAGCAGGGGAGGTGAAGAGAAGGGAACTGACAAGGGACGTGCTATGGGGTCAAAGTTGACAGAACTTGATGGTTGTTAGCTTAGGGGAAAGAAGAAATCAATGATGCCTCTACATTTTTGACAACTGGGTGATTGGAAATAAGGAGTCTGAGGAAAGCACGCTGTGATAGAAATCAGGATTGTTTGCAATTAATTTGAGAATACTCATTAGGCATTCAGATGCAAATATCAAGTAGGAAGTTTGATTTTTAGGTCTAGGGCTCAGGAGCAGAAGATTTATAACTGGAAGTCATTAACATATAGATGGTGTTTGAAGTCAAACTATTCAATAAGGTTTTCTCTGGCTGGAGTGTAGAGAAAATATTTATGGAAATCAGAAAATGTTTAGAAAGTGAAAGTGTTAGAAAATAAAACAAAAATATTGGGAAAATAAAGAATTTAGAAAACAAAAATACTCCATATTAATGTACCTTTCTCTTGGTCCTGGGGGGTCTCAGGAGGCAGGACTACACGTAGCCTTTGCCAGGAGTCCCTCAGGGAGCAGGGCCACATGCAGCCCTGCCAAGAGAGTGCAGCAAGGTGAGTTGCTCAAGGCACACCTTGAGCTAGGGGCTGCCACCTGGGGATGTGGTCAACCAGAATCCAGACACAAAGTTCTGGGGCTTAGCACATGCACTAAGCAACTTTATTGGGCACAGGCATGTCCTATATATGTTTTTGCCAGCTGTAAAACCCCTCCCACACCTCCCCATCTCCTAGGTAACTCAATAGGAAGTCTGTGGCTTGCGGTTAAGCTTCGTGAATTTTTGCTGACCCAGTCTTTTTGCATTTCTGCTGACGGTCTAAATCCTGGAGAGCAAGAGTGCCTCCATCTTTAACAGGTGTTCTCCTCCATTTTCCTCCATATTAAAACTTGAAGAATGCAGCTAAAGCCACATATTACTAGAACAATATTACTTGATATTGTCTTAAGAAGAAATACAAAACCTGAATAATTCTATAAAGATTTAGAAAGTTGATGTTAAAAATCTTCTCACAAGGGGCCAGCCCATGGCTCACTTGGGAGAGCGTGGTGCTGACAACACCAAGTCAAGGGTTAAGATCCCCTTACTGGTCATCTTTTTGAAAAAAAAAAAAAAATCTTCTCATGGAAAAAAAATACTCAGGATATTTATTGAATTTGTTGACAGCACCAAGTCAAGGGTTAAGATCCCCTTACTGGTCATCTTTTTGAAAAAAAAAAAAATCTTTTCATGAAAAAAAATACTCAGGATATTTATTGAATTTGCTGGCAAGTTCTACAAATACTTTTAATATTACATTGTTTTAAAATATTGGTTTTATTATTAC
>NW_007738308.1:23217-26363 GCF_000696425.1 Galeopterus variegatus | reverse complement strand
TGGCAAGTTCTACAAATACTTTTAATATTACATTGTTTTAAAATATTGGTTTTATTATTACTTAGGTGTGACAAGGTCAACAGATTAGGAAACAACTACCATTGAACAGATGTTACTCTTCATTACTCACAGGTCTCTAGAGGAGGGGCATGCCACACTGTGGGGGCACACCCAGGTTGGTCAGGAGGCAGAGGGAGATGGGGAAACCATGGCAAGAGTTTTCATTGTACCTTCTGCAGGAAGGAATGGGCAAGGCAGGGTAAGTGGGTTTAGGATTGGCTAGTTTGAATAATTTAAGTAATCTCTGGGACAAAGGGGTTGTCACTAGATGTTTGGTACTTGGCCTGGTGTGATAGTGGCCAGTGTGTGAGAGCCTAGATAAAGGAGGTAGTTGGGGGTATGGGCTCTGAGTTGGTTGGTTTGCATTTGAAAGGCATGCTCAAGGATGAGTGTTTACTATCTCTAGGATTGCTATTTCTGGGAGGGGCAGTCTGTCCAGGTTTAGCAAAGCCCTAGAAAATAAGACACATGATTAATAAATATGAACTATCCAGAGTATTGAAAAAGTTTGTGAAACTATCATAAACGACACTAGATCTGACAAGAATGAGAAAGGACAGATACAAGCCAAACTTATTCATGAACATAGATGCTAAAATCATATATAACATGCTGTTTGTGAATAACGAAAGTTTTGTTTCTTTTGTAACAATCTTTTTGCATTTAGNATAAATATGAACTATCCAGAGTATTGAAAAAGTTTGTGAAACTATCATAAACGACACTAGATCTGACAAGAATGAGAAAGGACAGGTACAAGCCAAACTTATTCATGAACATAGATGCTAAAATCATATAAAACATGCTGTTTGTGAATAACGAAAGTTTTGTTTCTTTTGTAACAATCTTTTTGCATTTAGTTTATTTTTCTTGCACTTGTTAGAACTTTCACTAAAGTTTTGTTAGAATTTATAATATCATGCATCTGAATCTTGTTCCTTGCTCTGCAGGAAAAGCTTTCAATGTTTTACAATGAAGTATGATATTTGCCTTAGATTTTCTTTATAGGTTAAGGAGGGTCTTTTCTATTCCTAGTTTAAGTTTTTTTTTTTTTAACGTGAATGATGTTAAATCTAACATGTTAAATTTTATCAAATCATTTTTCTGCATATATTGGAAGGATGATTTTACTTTATTAATGTGGTTAATTATATTAATTGATTGTCTAATATTAATCTAACTTTGCATTCCTGGGATAAATTCAAATTTATTATAATGTACTTTCCTTTTCTATACATCACTAGAGTCAGTTTGCAAATAATTTGTTCAGAATTTTGTATCTAATAAGTGAGTTTGGTTATAATTTCTTTATCTTGTAATACTCTTGAAGATTTTAGTATTAAGGTTAAACTGGAATTTTTCTGTTCTTTAAAGGGTTTTGTGTAAGATTAATGTAATATATTCTTTACATATTTAAAAGAACTCACAGGAGAAGCTATCTGGATCTGGAATTTGCTTTGTGGGAAGATTTTTATTTACAGATTTGATTTCTAAGACACACATACAGCTATTCGTATTTTCTCTTTCTTCTTGTATCAGTTTTGGTAAAATGTGATTGTAAAGGAAGGTGTTCATTTAATCTAAATTGTCAAGTTTATTGGCATAGAGTTTCTCCTAGTATCCTTTTGCCATCTTTTTGATGTCTATTTCCTGGAGGATGAGAGCCAGACACTCCCTGTTTGAGGCAGAGGAAAAACCACATGCAAAGGCCTGGTGGTAAGTGGAAGTGTAGCATTTGGGGAACTCAAATATATTAATTAGAAAAGAATAACAACAACAACAACAATCATTGTCCTTGACCCCAATAGTTTATAGTCAATTTACATTGAGGTAATGCTTTACACATTAAAATTCAAGAGAACACATATGAGACCACAATTATGCCAAGTGTTATATGGTGAATATCATTCAGATTGCATAAAGAATGCCAAAGGAAATGCAAATCAAGGGGGGTTTTAATATTCATAAATTGTTTAGAATGTGAATATGTTTGTTTCATCAGATATGTCCCTTGCAAAAAATAAGCAATGTCTGCCTCTCTCAGGGAAATTTGATTTAAATTCACACACTCTCAGAAGCATGTGGCTGTGTGGGCATGTTGCACCTTGGCATGTTTTCCTTTTGTCCAATGAGTTCCTGGATTTTTTTTTTTTAATTTTTTCAAAACATGTCATTTTCTTCTGAACACTAAATTAATAGTTTTGTAATGAAATAAAACTGAAAATAATTTTCACCTGCATCTTTATAAAATCAGTTAAATTATTACACAAATATTCTTTATGTAATATTGTATTATTTGTGTAAACACAAATATTGGTGTTTTAGAAATACAGAAGAATTACCCAGTTGGGCCAATATGAGGGTACTAGTCATCTAATTAATAACATGCATTTATCTAAACTTGCCAGCTGAAAGGAAATTATCTATTTTACCGAAATAAGTTAGTCTTGGTGTTCTGAGAATTGTGTCTCCTGTCTGGCTTTCACATGCAGGATTAAAATAGAAAGTTTAAAATATTTATTTAACCTATAGATTTTTTTTAAATCATGGGAAGCTAGGCATAACAATCTAGGCATAAAGTATGGCAAGGTGCAAGAATATTCCTGAGCTTTTATTATCCATAGCTAGACATGAGTGTTATTCCCATTGCAGGGTTCCTTGGAAGAATTAGTGTGGTCGGAAGTAAACAAAGGAAGGGTGATTAGAACTGTGGAGAAGTTCTCTTTGTTTAATAGATAAGACTGGTCCCAGGCACAAGTTAGAAGGAGGATATTAACCTAAATAATCATTAACCTTGAACAGTCATTCAGGGATGAAAGCAAAATAAAGATGATTTGAAATAAGTACTAGATGAATGCATTACGCATAGACCCTCTTAATGATTGGACTTAGGGAGAATAAAGACAGTAGGAAGATCGGGCCGGCCCGGTGGCGCACTGGATAGTGCGCCGCTTGGGAAGCGCGGCGGCGCTCCCGCCCGAGGGTTCGGATCCCACGTACAGACCGGTTCCCGCTCGCTGGCTGAGCGAGGCGCGGGAGCAGCACCGAGGGTTGCAATCCGTTGCCGGACACGGAAAAAGACAAAA
>NW_007738308.1:14690-22217 GCF_000696425.1 Galeopterus variegatus | reverse complement strand
AAAAAAAAAAAAAAAAAAAAAAAAAAAAAAAAGACAGTAGGAAGATGGTAGTTCCAGGGGGGTCTGCAGATGAAGCTGGAGGAGGAACAGGCTAAGGGCCAGCTGGTTTGAGATTGCAACTTGATCTTCCAATAATGATTGGAAGACAGCAAAACAGGAGGAAGAAAGGTTGGTTGAGAGAACGCAGAGGTAATCCACGCAGGAAAAGATGAGGATGTCTCCCGGGTGGTGGAGATGGATTCCAGAGGTGTGGAAACAGAGACGAAGGCTTTCCAGGTATGCCAGGGTGACGGATGCAAGTGGTGGGCCCATGACAGTAAAGGATGACTCAGCTTTCCCTTGAGTTCTTGGTGGTAGCTGTCACTGGGTTGGGAAGAAGAAAGGGTTTGGAGGAGCAGTTTGGTTTTAAATACATTCATTGAATTTGAGAGGCTCGTAAGGCGTGTAAGTGGAGATGGGCCTCATAAAATCCCAACAATTTGGTATTATTTGCTGTTTTAGAGATTTTTCAATCTGATGGTTGTTTGGTAATCTCTTTCTGTCTGTCTCTTTCTCTCTTTCTTCAGTTATATTCCTCTGATGATCAGTGAAGTTCAAAACTTTTCATTTATCAGCCTTTCTAGTTTGCTCTTCTTTCAATTGCTTGTGAGCTATCTTTGGCAGATGCTGTAGATTGTTTACTCAACCAACATTTCACATTTCCCTCCTTTCATTCTTGTGTAAAGTGCCCCAATTTGGTTAAGGTGTGAGGAAGCAATGTATTGAAAGGAAGACAGGTCTTCCCCAAGCTCCTGTGGATGAGCCACGATTGATGGTCATGAGACCCACTCCTGACCAACAGGACCTAAAGGGAAGTCTCCTTTGTGGTTATCTGTGCTGCCCGTGTCTTCTCCAGTGTTTGGCTTATGGATGTCACTCTATTGATGGTGTAATGCAGAGGTTTCACATTTTAATGTAGCAAAATATGTTTCACTCTTTCCTTTATTTGTTATTTTTGTGCCTTGGTTTAGAAATTACTCTCTGCTCTGGAGTTCTAAAACTATTCTCTATTTTTCTTCTATAAATATTAAATTTAAAAAATCTTTAGGTTTTAAATCCATCTGGAATCTATTTTTTGTATCTGGCATGGAGCAAAGGTGTTTTTTCAAATGGATAGTCGGTCCGCCCAGGACCATTTTTTGAACAGTTCATTCTTTTTCTACTGGTTTTTATTACCACTTCCATCATATATGAAATGCACGTGTGTATGTTGGTTTGTTGTAAATCTCCATAATCTGTACATTTGGCCAGTTTCTTTACCTTTATTTCTTTGCTCTAATAGGTTGTAGGTTCTCTTGAATTTTATATGTAAATAACCATATTGTCTACAAATAATGACTTTATTTTTACCTCTCCAATGCTTATATAAGTTATTTCTTTGTCATGTTTCATTGTGCTGGCTACAATCTCTGGTAAAATGTTAAACAAAAGCAGTGAGAACAGGCATTCTTATTCCTTCCTGACTGTTTTGTTCCCTTTGAGGGAATGCTGCTAACTCCTCACCACTGCATATAATTTGGATACATTCCATCTATCACGCTAAGGGAGTTCCTTTCACCCTTAACTCATTTAGGGTATTGGCTTGTTTGTTATCCTGCAAGATGTTGAATTTTACCTTCATGTTTTTCTGCATCTATTGTGATGATCCTATAGCTTTTCTCCTGTAATGGGCTGTGAATTAAATTTGTAGATTTTCTAAGGTTAACTTAATCTCATATTCCCAGGATAAACCATACACGACCATTATATATTTATTTAATGGTCTTCTAGATTTAGGTTGACAATATTTTATTTAGGATTTTTTGCGTGTATAATCATGAGGTAGGTTAGCCTATAATACATATTTTTTAATGTCTTTTACCATTATATATTTATTTAATGGTCTTCTAGATTTAGGTTGACAATATTTTATTTAGGATTTCTTGCATGTATAATCATGAGGTAGGTTAGCCTATAATACATATTTTTTAATGTCTTTCTCCAGTTTTGGTGTCTAGGTTATACCAGCCCTACCAAATGGGGAGATTTTCCTGGAATAATGTGTATAAAAGAGAAAAGTTTGTGGATTATACCTACAAAATTTATTTTGCTCTTCACCGTCTGTCTTTAGCATTAAGGACACTAAGGCAAAGGAGCCTGCTGTCTTGTTTGCTGAGGCTTGGTTTTCAATTTGTAGCTGGTCTTCTGTCTGGGCCTGGCTACGAGGAGTGCAGACTCCTCTCTTTCAACTAATGTGGAGATACTCTTGGCCTTGACCTTCCCTCCCCATTTAGGCCCTACAGAAAGCACACCCAAGACCATCTCGTTGCTCTGGCTGAAGGAATGTTGAGAAATAAAGCAACTAAAATGGAAAATACCCTAAAAAAAGTAAACGGAGGTAAGAGGTTTTAACGCTATACTCTCCCACCCCAGCTGGGAAAATGGCGACTCCTGCCATCATTAGAATATGTGGTTAACATGCTGAATACAACCTCATCTTAATTTCACCCTGGGTTTCTATTTTGCAGGGAATTTGGGAAAAGTTCCAATTTGCTGAGCCTTTGGAAAAAAAACAGTCACATATTTATTTTTTATCTTTGGGGGAAAAATAATCCGTATCAGAATTTGAGCTCCTTAGGGGCATTGGTTCTGTTTATTCCTCCTGGAATTCTGAGCATCGTGCACAGTGCCTGGTGTGTCAGGTACTCAGAGCATGACTGTGTGTTTGAAGATGTTTGTTTTTGTTCAAAGAACCCACAAAATCCATGTCAAAATCAGGCCAGGCAGTGCATATTCTATTTTCAAGGGAGAAAGCTCATTTTATTTCTGTTTGAAACTAAAAGTTCTTAAACAAACAAAATAATGGAAAACTGAGGTGTTTCAGGACATTGTTAATACCAACTGTTGGATCAGTTTTGTGAATATGTTGGTTTTTAATATTAAAATGCTCTCTAGAAAAGGGATTTGCTTGCACTTACTGCCTGCATTTCTTATCTTGGCCTTTTGGTGTCATTCTGAGATTAATCTGAAAAGCACTCTAAGCAAGGGTGAAATTATCTCCCTGGCTTTGGGTCTTTTTGGTCTCTGATATGAAGCAAGGATTATTATACCTATAGTGGAGCTCACTAATCTAACTTGTTCTGTGCTATCTTAACTGTGTGCTTTATAACTCACATGTGATTGGGGAAATTTAAATATAATTTAGAGAACCAGTGATAGTGAAATGCACCTTTATTTTTATGGATAGTCTAGAAAGAGCTTTTTCTGAAATATCTTTTTGTTTATATATAATATAACATATATAATATATAATAATATATAATTATACAACATATATTATATATAAATTATATATAATTTTAATACAGTAAATTATATTTATATATTATATTTACATAATATAATATAACATATACAATATTTAAATATATAAATATACCATATTATATTATAGTATAGTATATTAATATAATATGATATATAAATATATTAATAATACAATATATTTTTATAATTATTATAATCATATAATATATTAATAATATAATATATTATATGATTATAATAATTATATAATATATTAATATATAACATACAATATATATTATATATATATTTAATATATAATAGTATATTATATAACACATATATAATACATATAAACAAAAAGGTATTTCAGGAAAAGCTCTTTCTAGACTATATAATGTGTGTGTGTGTGTGTGTGTGTATATATATATATATATATATATTGTGTGTGTACTGTGTGTGCGTGTGTGGCTAGAACCCTGGACCTTGGTGTTCTCAGCACCATGCTTTAACCAACTGAGTAACCGGCCAGCCCCCTTTTGTTACTATATATGAGAACTTTTAGTGGAAGCAAAATCATGGTTCTTAAGCCACACCAGGATCCAATGTATTCTCAGTGATCTGTAAAATAAAGGTAACTGCTCTCTGTGGCACTGTAGGGATGTCATGGACTTCTTGACACCTCCTCGTTCTGCTCTGTATGTGGGGTAATCATGCCCTTTTGTTGACCTGTGAACAAGTATGTAAACATGTCACTGGCCTCAGTGGCAGCCGTGTGCTTGTTGTTCCTCTTCAACCTGCGAAAGATCACACGTCTCAACAACTTTTCTTTTTTCCACGCTTAATTGTATTTTTCCCTCTATTTGTCGCCTTAGTGCATGCACCTAGTGGGATTTTTTGTGCTGTAATAAATAAGTGAATAAGCAAAAAAGAAATATTGACCCCTAGTTTTATAAGCAAGAAGCAAAAGTTAGGAATTCACTGTGCTTGGCTATTACTATAAATACTCATCCACTATATATACACATATATACACACACACGAGTATATACTATACACACTGGGAGTTGCCAGATATTCAGTCCTTTAGGCTGCATTTAATCTCAGGGGAAGGAGCTATGCTTGATACCTGGATTTTTGAACAACGTCACTATCTGAGACAATCAGTGTATTAATTTGATAGCCTGTGATATATCTGCCAATTGCTGGGGACTTGGGTGGTTCAACTTCAAGTTTTGTGGCCAGAAAAACACGAGATTCATTTCTCAAACAATTCCATTTTAATTATGATCCTATCTGAAAAATATAGCAAAGTTTTAAAATACATTTTCTTAGATAATGATTATTCTAATTTCGACCAAATTAAAATTCAATCCTGCAGTCGGTCATTTTCCATGATGTATACTGAGTGGGATGGTTGAGAACTGCGATGGATCTGGGATCTCCACCAAACTTAAAGCTAACAGATTGGCCTGCCATGATGTCCTGGATGCAGGCAGAAGATAGGAGACCACCACATTGGAGACAAAGGACTTTATTACTGTGGCACAGTAAGCAGTGTGAGCATCACTGTGTTGGTTCTCCTTGCCCACTAGTTCCACGGTCCTAGATTTTGCCTACACTATCAGTGGGTTGGAATCCTGTACTTAGGGAACCCACCTCTTATATAATGGCCAGCAAGCATGCTTGTCTTTTGCTCCTGAGGGAGACATTATTCTATTTTCTAAGGCTGTTTGCTATATAAGCATCCTTGAAAAGGTCAAAGTAAAGGTAGTCAGTGACTAATCTGCAAGACATGTCTTTGGGAGACAGGGTAGAATGTGCTTTCAGAATTGTCCCACCCTACAGGAGAGAAAGCTAAATATTAATCCTCCAACTCCCATTTGGTATGGGATGATTGCTGTTCCAGGGGCATTAACTCTCCAGCACTTCCAGCCTTCCCATACACAGCTGGAGAGAAATCCATGGGGGGAGGGGGCTAAGAGTTGTGTGTGCTTCTAGCAGGCACAGAACATCATATATGGACTGTGAGTGCTTGGGGACACTGGTGTGACATTGATACTATCTACCACACTCCCCAGTTTTAGTCTTGTCCCCTCTCCATATTAACCACATTTTTTTCACCTTTCAATTTACAGTTGAGTTGTTCAGTCTACTAGAAACACCCATATAGGCCTTAAATGGCTGGTGATGATATTTTCAAAGACTTCTGTCATTCCTCCTACCCAACTTATTGCTCAACTGCATACCTGTTAGGGGAAAGAGCATAAAATAGAATCCAAAGAAATCAATTTAGCTACTTATTAACATCTTTGGAAACATTGAGAGGAAAAGGTGGGAACTAATTGCTCAAATTTGTTTTAAAATAACTGTATCTTTTGTTCCTGATCTCTGTGACCCCAGCCTTGGCAAACCAACAGTTGGTCCTCAATCAAAGAGGGTGTCAATGATTATTTTAAGAACAAATTGAGGAAATGCAAGCATGAGTCTTTCATCCCCTTTTCACCACGATTAGATTTATTTGCTCCCTCTTTGACGGCCTCCTTCTCTTTTAAGTTCTCCTACCGATTTAGAATCAGGGTGAAAAATGAAACCCAGTTCCTGCTTTTAAGAAAATGAGAGAAGGCACGTGACATATTGACAGGTGCATTTCCTGGGAGCATGAAAGTATTGAGGATTTTTAGGAAACAACTGTATAACTCTGGCCAGAGAGAAATCCACTAATTCAGAATCCGGGATAAATTTAAAATGCTTGTGAAGTACATTGATATATTAGGGCTAGAAGTGGGGTAAGGGTTTGCCAAGCAAATTAAAAGTATACAAAGTAAAAGTATAAACAAGGGAAAAATTTAGTTCTACATAAGGCCAATGCATGTTTCTACCTACATGTAAAACCATTTTGTATTTAAATGCTTCTGAGAAACAATGTGTTCTAATTGCTTTTTTTGTTTTATTAAAAGTATACAAAGTAAAAGTATAAACAAGGGAAAAATTTAGTTCTACATAAGGCCAATGAATGTTTCTACCTACATGTAAAACCATTTTGTATTTAAATGCTTCTGAGAAACAATGTGTTCTAATTGCTTTTTTTTGTTTTAAAAACCCTATTATTGAATCCTTTAACATTTCTTTTAAGGCATTCTTCTCCTTTCCTTCCTAGGCCTTGTCATTCTTGTTACCATATGAACTTGAAATTAAATTGAATTTTATGAAAATGTTTCTCTACTTTAGACTTTTCCAAAACTTCCTACCAAATTAGGGAAAATTAGTGAGGTTTTCTGTGCTTCGTGTTGATAGTCAGTCCCCAGCAGACGGCCAGGCTTTGTTTTCCCCATGTTAGTGTTTGAAAGGAGTTGTTTTTTTTAAACTTTTCCAAAGTTTAGGAAAACACTGTTCTAAAAAGATTGTTTTTATAATTCTAAGCAACCGCCACCTTCTGTCTTCTCGTCTGCTTTCCTCTTCCTTTTCTGATGGGTTCCGAGTCTTCCCCTCCATCCTTTATTCCCTCCCAGTATTTATACAATCATTACATACACTGTGTGGTGACTGATAGCAGCACTTGGCTTTCAAGTTTGACTTCTTTATCTTGGAGATTAGGATATGGAGGTCCATAGTGGTAAAGAGATCATTCACAACACTGCTGCTTATTTCAGGCAGATCCAGAAGTTGAACTCATGAATTCCTTACTCCCACCTTGGGGCTTTTTCCCAGCATGGCATATTGTCCCAAAGAACAAGGGAGAGAGAGAAAGAGAGAGTTACAATGTGGATGAAGGGTATATCATGTTCCATTCTTGAAACTTTCCTCTAGGTTTCAAATTTGTTAAAACGAAAAAGCTTAAAAAATATAAAAGTCTTAGTCATATTTTAATAGCTTGACATAGGGCAGAAATAATAAGTTCATGGCACTGTCAGCTGCTGAGTATTCCTGTGGTCACTAGAAGTTATATTTGTCAAAAAAAAGTAGACACTAACTTTTGTTAGGAGAAGAGTGAGATTTTCCTCTTCTGATTTATATAAATATATATATATATATTTATATACATATATATACATATATATATATTTATATACATATATATATATATATATATATTTATAATGTTTGTTTTGAGTCACAGATAATTATCTGTAAATATTGTCTATATGATTTCATTTTTTCCTTCATTAGGAAACTTTGAGGCAACAAAATTGACATTGGATT
>NW_007738308.1:2750-13461 GCF_000696425.1 Galeopterus variegatus | reverse complement strand
CAGGACCTGAAAGAAGAAATATACAAGGAAATCAATGCCCTGAAAAAGAATGTAGCAGAGTTTGCCGAGTTGAAGAATTCATTCAATGAAATAAAAAACACAACAGAGAGTTTAACCAGCAGGCTTGAAGAAGCAGAAGAGAGAACTTCTGACCTTGAAGATGGGCTGTTTGAAATAACACAGGCAAACAAAAAAAAAAAAAAAAAAGAGAAAAGAAAAAAGATTTAAAGACATTGAAGAAAATCTAAGAGAGATATCAGACAACTTTAAGTGCTCAGATATCTGAGTCATGGGTATTCCAGAAGCGGAGGAAAAAGGAGATTGCATTGAAAACATATTCAACAAAATAGTGGCAGAAAACTTCCCAGGTATCAGAAAAGGCACAGATTTTCAGAATAAGGAAGCTCAAAGATCCCCAAATGTATTCAACCCAAAAAGGTCTTCTCCGAGACATGTTATAGTCAAATTGGCAAAATTCAAAGACAAAGGGAGAATCTTAAAAGCTGCAAGAGAGAAGTATCAAATCACCTATAAGGGAGCCCCAATCAGACTAACATCACACTTTTCATCACAAACCCTAAAAGCCAGAAAGGAATGAGATGATAAATTCAAAATAGTAAAAGACAGAGATTTCCAGACAAGAATAATCTGCCCCATAAGGCTATCCTTCCAAAATGAAGGGCAAACTGTATATTTCTCAGACAAACAAAAACTGTGGGAGTTCACTACCACACGATCACCGTTACAGGAAATTCTCAAGGGAGTACTGGGTTTGGTACCTGAAAAATAACTACCACTGCCATAAAAACTCAAGAAAAATCAACACCCACTAGTAAAATAAAAATGCCAACAATGAAGAGAAAAAAAAAGTTTATCTACGACCCAAGAAACCAACAAATACAGAAGACAAACAGTAAGTCAGAAAGAAAGGAACAAAAGACACTTAAGACATCAAAACAAAAATCAATAAAATGCTAGGAGTAAACCAACACTTTTCAATAACAACTCTTAATGTAAAAGGATTAAATTCTCCAATCAAAAGACACATAATGGCCAACTGGATTAAAAAGGTGGACCCAACTATATGCTGCCTTCAAGAGACTCACCTCACCTATAAAGACTCACATAGACTAAGAGTGAAAGGATGGAAAAAGATTTACCATACAAACAGAAAGGAAAAATGAGCTAGAGTAGCTATTCTTATATCTGATAAAATGGACTTTAAACTAAAAATGATAAAAAGAGATAATGAGGACCACTACATAATGATACAAGGATTCATCCATCAATAAGATATAACAACCATAAATCTATATGCACCCAATGTTGGATCAGCCAGATTTATAAAGCAAACTTTATTATACCTAAAGAAGGAAATAGACACTAATACCATAACAGCAGGGGACCTGAACACCCCACTATCAATATTGGACAGATCATCTAGGCAAAGAATCAGCAGAGAAACACAAGATCTAAACAACACTTTAGACCAACTGGACTTGGCAGACATCTACATAACATTCCATCCAACAACCTCAGAATATTCATTCTTCTCATCAGCACATGGATCATTCTCCAGGATAGATCACATGTTAGGTCACAAATCAAGTCTCAACAAACTCAAAAAAATTGGAATTATCCCATGTATTTTTTCAGACCATGATGGATTAAAATTGGAAATTATTAACAAATAATTCTGGAAACTGTACAAACACATGGAAATTAAACAGCATTCTACTTAATGACACATGGGTCCAAGAAGAAATCAAACAAGAAATCAAAAAATTTCTTGAAACTAATGAAAACAATGATCCATCATACCAAAACCTGTGGGATACTGCAAAAGCAGTACTAAGGGGGAAATTTATCATATTAAATGCTTACTTTGGAAGAATGGAAAGATGGCAAGTGAACAACCTAATACTTCACCTTAGAGAACTTGTAAAACAAGAACGATCCAAACCCAAAGTTAGCAGATGGAAAGAAATCATTAAGATCAGAGAAGAACTTAATGAAATTGAAACCCCCAAAATGATATAAAAGATCAATGAATCAAAAAGTTGGTTTTTTGAGAAGATAAATAAAATTGACAAACCATTAGCAGAGTTAACTAAAAAAAGAAGAGAGAAGACCTAAATAATAAAAATTAGAAATAAAAAGGTGATATCCCAACTGATACATCTGAAATACAAGGAATCATTCAAGACTACTATAAACAACTATATGCCAACAAATTTGAAAATCTGGAGGAAATGGATAAATTTCTGGACACACACAAACTACCAAAACTGAGCCAAGAAGATGTAGAAAATCTGAACAGACCAATACAAAAAAAGAGATTAAAGCTGTTATCAGAAGTCTCCCAACAAATAAAAGCCCAGGACCAGATATTCAAAGCAGAATTCTACCAAACATTCAAGGAGGAATTGACACCAATTCTCTACATACTATTCCAAAAGATTGAAACAGAGACAATTCTCCCAAACTCTTTCTATGAAGCAAACATCACCCTGATACCAAAACCAGGTAAAGATACAGCTAAAGAAAAAAACTACAGGCCAATATCCTTGATGAATATAGACACAAAATCCTCAATAAAATACTAGCTAACAGAATACAGCAAAACATATGCAAAATTATACACCATGATCAAGTGGGATTCATCCCAGGGATGCAAAGTTGGTTCAACATACACAAATCAATCAATGTGATACACCACATCAATAAAATCAAACACAAGAACCATATGATCATCTCTATAGATGCTGAAAAAGCATTTGATAAAATTCAACACTCATTCACGATAAAGACTCTCTACAAGTTAGGTATAGATGGAAAGAATCTCAACATCATTAAAGCCATATATGATAAACCCACTGCCAATATCATCCTGAATGGGGAAAAGCTGAAAGCTTTTCTTTTAAGAACAGGAACTAGATGAGGATGTCCACTCTCACCACTCCCATTCAACAGAGTGTTGGAAGTACTAGCCAAAGCAATCAGAGAAGAGAAGAAAATAAAGGGCATCCAGATTGGAAAAGATGAAGTCAAACTGTCCCTGTTTTCAGATGACATGATCCTATATATCAAACAGCCTAAAGCCTCTACAAAAAAATTCTTGGATTTGAGAAATGATTTCAGCAAAATTGCAGGATACAAAACCAACACACAAAAATCAGTAACATTTCTATTCACCAATAGTGAACATGCAGAAAGAGAAATCAAGAAAGCCAGCCCATTTACAATAGCCACCCCCACACAAAAATCAGTAACATTTCTATTCACCAATAGTGAACATGCAGAAAGAGAAATCAAGAAGCCAGCCCATTTACAATAGCCACCCCCGGATTAAATAATTTAATATACACCCTGAAACAATAAATCTTCTTAAAGAAAACATAGGAGAAAAACTTCGGGAAGTAGGACTGGGCAAAGACTTCATGAATATGACCCGAAAAGCATGGGCAAAAAAATGGTTATGTATATATATTCTTAGAAAGAGGAGGGAATTGTAAACATGATACAAAAATCAGAAGTAAAATAATGGGAAAGGCTGGCGAATTTAACTCCTTAAAAGTTGAAAACTTCTGCATGACAAAAATTCCATTAAGTAAAACAAAAAGACAAATGGTGAGCTAGCAAAAGTATTTTCAAATACATAGAACAAAGGGAGAATTTCATAGACATATAAAATACTTACAAATCAACTTAAAATAAAAAATAAGCAACCTGTAGGGAAAAAAATGGTAAGTGGCTAATAAACAGAAATTATTCAACTCTTCCCAGTATTAAGAAGCTCAAATTAAAACAAGATGCCATTTTTTTCTAATCTATCAGATGGTCGACAACAAAAGTGAATTTGAAATTGCCCGATGATGGTGCTCAGACGTCCACTGGCTCTGTGGGTGTGTCATGGAGCATCCCCTTTGCGGGGTGACAACGAAACAGTGCACATTCCTTTAAGAAGGCACCCTGCATCCATATTCAGCCTTGTGCATAAAGTGCTATGTTTAAATATGTCTAGTGTACCATTTTATGTGATAGCAAACAGTTGAAACATCTTAAGTGTCCATAGGTGGAAGGAGTGGGAAGGTCGTTTAATTAAATCATGACAAATCCAGATAATGAGGGAGAACTGCGTGCCCCAGTGTTGAGCGTTGGAGAGACCACTCAGCTAATGTTGTTAAGTGGAGTCCAGTACACGCTGGCATGTGCAATATGATCTCATAGGTGGAAGGATCCAAAAACTTGTTATTTCTGGGGTGTGGAGCTGGCAGCTGGATTAGGGCAGGAGACTTGATTTTATTTCGGTATCAGGTTCCAATTGCAGGCGACAGAGCAGGTGTTTTAAGCAGCAATTGATTAAATACAGTTATTTCTTCTATAACACAGTACATGTGTTCCTAAACCTTATGATCTTCAAGATTAATAACAGGGCACACACAACATGGATGGACCTAGAGAGAATTATATTAAGTGAAACGAGTCAGGCACAGAAAGAGAAATATCACATGTTCTCACTTATTTGTGGGAGCTAAAAATAAATAAAGAAATTCACAAATAAACTGGGGGGGAGGGAAGAAGACACAATGATTACAATTCCTTGAAGTTGATATGACAGGTGAACAGATACAAGATTGTTGGGAGGGAGGGGGGTGAAGGAGGAGGGAGGGAGGTTTCAGTAATGGGCCACAGTAATCAACCACATTGTATATTGACAAAATAAAATAAAATTTAAAAATAAATAAATAAAAAATAAAATGATGTAGTATTTGCATATAACCCATGCACATCCTCAATACAATGTAAATGCTATGTAAAGTTGTTATAATGTATATTGTTTAGCGAATAATGATAAGAAAAAAAGTATGTACATATTCAGTGCAGACTATAACCATCCCTTTTATCCCCTGAATATTTTCGATCCACCAAGATGCAGAACTCAGGGACATGGAGGGAGAGACTATACTAATAAAACTGTCTATAGTTAAAAAAAAAAAAAGTTGTATTGTGAATCTTCCATTCTCCCCATTAATTTAACTATGAGTACATTCTTAATACTCATTTAATATAAAATAGATAATTTTAATATCATAATCTTTATAGCATTTACTGTTGCCATAATAAATATTCATTTATCCTTAAGTTGACTGATAGAATTTTGATATACAAAGCATAAAAGAAAATTTTTTTCTTTCCTACCTATATTTGCAAATAAATATTCAGCTACTGAATCCAATCCAAATGGCATGGTGTAGTGATATTATTGAATTGTGACACTGGTTAGATGGAATGCAGATGACCACATTGAAGGCTCATGGATCATGGGCAATTCAGAGATGGAAGAAATGATATTGTAGGTAGAGCGCTATTTGAGCTTCTAATGGTTGAATGGAAGATTTCAGTCGAATACCAAGGCCAAAGCCCAGTTTGATGCATTCTTAACAGAAGTACATAACCATAAATTAAAGTGAGGCATACTGGCTTCCTTACAAAAACTAGTAGAAGCCATCAGAAAATACAAGGGAAAAATATTACATTTAGAATAGCAGCAAAATATAAATTATCTAGAAATAAACTTTATAAGACATATTTAATACTTATGAGAGAAGAACTAAAAAACTCATTAAGAAACATTTAAACAAAGACCGAGAACATATCTTTTCTTTGCATAAGGAGACTCAGTATTGTTCAGTAGTCTAAAAATATCAATTCCTTAAAAATTAAATCAAGCATCATATCTCCCCTGGCCAAACATCCCTCCAGGAACTTGAAAAATAATACTGATGTTCATCTGGAAAAATAGATATATGAGAATAGTCATGGAAATTCTAAAAAAAAACCACATGAGATTTGGGGAGAGACTTGAGTGGGGAGCCTATCTGCCCCACATACTGAAATGTTTTCTCACATTACCAACAATATCAGAACAGTTGGACCTGGAGTAAAGGCAGATATATCACTGAACAGAATGTTTCAGAAATAGCTCAAAATTTATAAAGAGCACAAACACACAAAAACCTTAATACATGAAGGTGACATTTTATCAGTAAATTAAACATAATTCAGTAAATCATGTTGGTTCAACTTTCTACCCATTTGGATAAAAGTCTCCCAACACCAAAAAAATTTCAGGTGAATCGAACATTTAACCATAAATAAAATTATTATATTACTAGAAAAAAAATGGTTATGTATATATATTCTTAGAAAGAGGAGGGAATTGTAAACATGATACAAAAATCAGAAGTAAAATAATGGGAAAGGCTGGCGAATTTAACTCCTTAAAAGTTGAAAACTTCTGCATGACAAAAATTCCATTAAGTAAAACAAAAAGACAAATGGTGAGCTAGCAAAAGTATTTTCAAATACATAGAACAAAGGGAGAATTTCATAGACATATAAAATACTTACAAATCAACTTAAAATAAAAAATAAGCAACCTGTAGGGAAAAAAATGGTAAGTGGCTAATAAACAGAAATTATTCAACTCTTCCCAGTATTAAGAAGCTCAAATTAAAACAAGATGCCATTTTTTTCTAATCTATCAGATGGTCGACAACAAAAGTGAATTTGAAATTGCCCGATGATGGTGCTCAGACGTCCACTGGCTCTGTGGGTGTGTCATGGAGCATCCCCTTTGCGGGCTGACAACGAAACAGTGCACATTCCTTTAAGAAGGCACCCTGCATCCATATTCAGCCTTGTGCATAAAGTGCTATGTTTAAATATGTCTAGTGTACCATTTTATGTGATAGCAAACAGTTGAAACATCTTAAGTGTCCATAGGTGGAAGGAGTGGGAAGGTCGTTTAATTAAATCATGACAAATCCAGATAATGAGGGAGAACTGCGTGCCCCAGTGTTGAGCGTTGGAGAGACCACTCAGCTAATGTTGTTAAGTGGAGTCCAGTACACGCTGGCATGTGCAATATGATCTCATAGGTGGAAGGATCCAAAAACTTGTTATTTCTGGGGTGTGGAGCTGGCAGCTGGATTAGGGCAGGAGACTTGATTTTATTTCGGTATCAGTTAGGTTCCAATTGCAGGCGACAGAGCAGGTGTTTTAAGCAGCAATTGATTAAATACAGTTATTTCTTCTATAACACAGTACATGTGTTCCTAAACCTTATGATCTTCAAGATTAATAACAGGGCACACAGGTTCAGCAGAGACAATCAAAACCTATGTCGCTTTGCATCCACAGCATCAGCAAATACAATGTTTGGAACCTCGGGGACACTTGGACAACTGAAGGAGGCAACTGGACACGTCTGGAGTTAGCCTCAGGGATGTTGAAAATGAAAACGACTACAACGACAACAACAAAGAAACAAGTGGACATGCTGGCTGGTGTCCTGAGAAAATGCAGATGGAATCTTTAAGCATGGGACCAAGAGCAACGTGCCCCTTGCAAGTGCCTTTGGCACCTCCTGTCAGCGAGGGAGCATCCGGTGCAGGCAAACATGCTTAATTTTCTTGGGACAGAGCTAGGGAGTGCTGAGCTGAGGATTTTTCTTTTCCTACTCCTCTTGCTAAGAAAAATTGTATATGAACCAGTACAATTGTCGTCTTAAAGTAACATCATCTCCTATCTACTAATTCTACCTGAGCTATTTCGGAGTCTTAGAAAGATGAGTTGTAGCAGAACAGACTGTAGTGGGAATGTGGGACCTACAGAATTGTTGGAAGGGCTGGAAGAGAGGGCTCCAGGTAGACCACTGGGAAGACTCCAAGAACAAATCTGGGCACTGGCACTCTAGGGGAGCCACTACCTTGGGCAGGAGGGGCTAAGAGACCACTAATGGAACTGCTGAGTTAAAATATCAACTTTCAATGAATCAGAAAATAAGGTGGGGTGTGAGATGAATATATGGTGGATACATGATAAAGCAAATATAACGCAATGTTAATAATTATAGAATCTAGATGGTGGATATGAGGGCATTCAGTATACGAGGGCAATACTTTCAACTATTATGTATGCTGGAAAAGGTTCATAACTGAAAAGCAAAACAAAACAAACAGACTTATAGCTTCTCTCTGGAGCTGCCACTGTTGTAGCTGCCCCTCAGCTTGCATGAGGCTGGGGACTGGACACTGGGATGGTGACTCTGGCCCCACCCTGGCCCAGCTGCCCTGGGCCTTGTGATGGGGCTGGTGCTGCAAGAGATCCTTCCACCTCTCACGGCTCTGCTTGCCATCAGCAACATTCCAAGTAGCAGGAACGTGGCCTCCACCTCGGTCACTGCTTGCTTCTCCCTTGCAAATCTTGCATGAATGCATTGAATTTGAGGAAGCCAGTTTGACTCCTTGATTTAAAGGAATCTGAGAAACATGGCTCTTAGCTTCCCAGCGTCTGCTGTTTGGGGAGGCATAAAAGAGAACGGCCATAAAGGATGCCAAGTGCTGGTTCTCTTTATCTACCAAAAGCTTATACTCTTTTGGACTGTTTTATTTCTTTTTCTTTTTTTAATGGTTTTTATAAATGGAGTATGATTTATATATGTCAAAGTGCACAGGTTGATGAGTTTTGATAGTGTCTTTGCCTGCGTAGTCACCACACCCGTCAGATACAGAACATTTTCATGGCCTCAGAAGTTCCTTTGTGCCACCCCTGGCAGCAACCACTGCTCTGATTTCTAGCCCCGTAGCTTAGATTTGCTTGTTCTGTAACCCAGAGATATGGGGAAAATATCCACTAAAATGATTTGTACAAGAATGTCGATAGCAGATTACTCATAATGACCCCAAACTGGAAACATTCTAAATGTCCATCAACAGAAGAATCAATAATCAGACTGTGATATACCTGTACAATGGAATGCCATGTAATAAAAAGGAATAAACTATTGATAGACATAACATGTATGAAACTCAAATACAATGTAAATTAATTTTATAATTCTTGAAAGAGTTTCAATACATATAAATCCTGGGATAACTTTCACTTTCGTGCATTTCTGTAGTGGTTAAGTTCTAATAATCACATGTGAATTTAAAAAGTGTAAATGCAAAATATAGTAAGCATTGTGATTAAATGTTAGTAGTCTTTGTAGCAATATTATAATAATATTTTACAATTACATATTTTAATTATATTTATATTTATAATTTAAATATCAATTATTTAAATATAAATAATTTATATTTTAAATATAAAAGTAAAATAATAGATATGTTATTTATTTGGGAGTGAAGGGTCTCAGAACATGCCACCCCAAAATATGCTGCATTAGCATATTGATTATTTTGAACTGAATGCTGTTAAGGAACAGCAGATGTAGGAAGGGCTCTCTATACTCCCTCTTTCTGCTTAAAAGCAGGACATAAATTTCCTGGGAAAAAGGTGCCCTCCTGGTAGCGGGAAGAAGAGAACATTCTTATCATCAGAGATGTGGAGACAATGCTAAGATGAGTCTGCATAAATAAACCTTGCTAAAATAACCCCTGTGTTCCATTGACTTCTTCCATATATTTCCTACTCACTTTCCCACAATTCACTGCCTCTACAAAGTCAAACCCCTTTTCTTTATTTTGTCAGTTCTTGACAAATTTTTTGCCCTTTGTTAAAATGGTATATAAGCCCTGCTATGGATTGAATTGTTTCCCCCAAAGTTCTGGGTATTAGAAACTTAACCTCCACTATGACAGTGTTAAGAAGGTGGGAAAACCTATTATGGTAATTGAAAGGTGGATCCTTGAAGAGGTGATTGGACTGTAAGGACCATGCCCTACTGAGTATTAATCCATTGATGCTTTAATGATGGTCATGGGTGTGGTTCTGATGGCTTTAAAAGGAGAGCACATGAGAAGCTCTCCTTCTCTGCTCTGCCATTCTTGCCATATGACACCCTGCATTGCTGTGAAGAGTCACCACCCAAGAACAACAAGGCCTTCACCAGATGTGTTCCCTGGACTTTGGACTTCCCAGCCTCTGAAACTGTAAGCAATAAGTACTGTTTCTTTATGAATTACCCAGTTTCAGGTGTTTCTGTTATAAACAACAGAAATGGACTAATACAAGCCCTAAGTCTAATTGCTCCTTTGGGGTTTTCACTTCCTCTCTACGAAGCCCCTGTGAAATGTTAAAATATTAACATCAAATAAAATCTGTTTTTCTCTTGCTAATCTGTCTTTGGTTTGTTTAATTTGCAGGCCTCTGCTGAAGAACCTAAGGGAGTAGGGAAGAAGTTTTTTTCTCCCCTACAAAAGCAAAGAAAGAGCCAGAATTGGGTCAAAACTCCAGGTCACTAATTGTTCTTTTAGGCAATTTTGAGTACTAAGGTCATATTTAGAGTAGGCAATACATTTAATCACTGAACAGACTCAAATTTCATTTTCAGAGTAAACAAAAATTGTCATTTGATTTGACTTTATAACTATATAAGTTGGGATGCATTTGGAGTAATAGTACACTTATTGACAGTGGCTTAAGCCATAAAAACATATTGTATTAGTCCATTATTTTGTTGTTGTAACAGAATACCTGAGACTGGGTAATTTATAAAGAAGTTTGTTTGGCTCATGATACTGAGGCAACTGCATTTAGCATGGGTCTCAGGCTGCTTCTACTCATGGCAGAAAGTTGCAGGCAGCTGGCAGGTGCAAAGAGATCACATGGCAAGAGGGGGGAGAAAGAGAGAGAGAGAAAGAGGTGCCAGCCTCCTTTTAACAACCAGCTCTCACAGGAGCTAATAGAGCAAGAACTG
>NW_007738308.1:0-2374 GCF_000696425.1 Galeopterus variegatus | reverse complement strand
CTTCTACTCATGGCAGAAAGTTGCAGGCAGCTGGCAGGTGCAAAGAGATCACATGGCAAGAGAGGGGGAGAAAGAGAGAGAGAGAAAGAGGTGCCAGCCTCCTTTTAACAACCAGCTCTCACAGGAGCTAATAGAGCAAGAACTCACCCACAACCCTCCTCCCCCTGCCAGGGAGGGCATTAATCTATTCGTCAAGGATCTTCCCAGTGACCCAAACACTTCCCAGCACTGCCACATTAGTGATCAAATTTCACCATGAGTTTTGGAGGGCTAATAATATCTAAACTATACCACTTATTTACATTATGAAATCTCTGAAGTAGGTGGTCCCAGGGTAGGCTTGATGGCTTAACAAGGACATCAAGCTCCTAAGCTTTTTTCTTGTTCATTGTCAGATGTGATCAGTGACCCCTGTCTTGTACTCATGTTCACAGGATGGCTGCCCCTGCTCCAACCATTACATCCTCACGTGATAGTATTCCAACCAGCAAGAGGAACCACTACACAATGGCTTTCTCTTCCACGTGTCAGAGTGGAAAATTTTTCCCAGAAGTCCAGAACAGGCTTCTTTCATCTCTTTGGTTAGAGCAGGGTTACATGGAAACCACTAAACCAATCACTGTCTAAGACAGTAGGTATGGCCATGATTTGCTTAGATCGATGAATTCATCCAGGATGACACATTACTGCCTGAACAAAATCAGGGTTCTGTAGGCCAGGGAAGGGCTTCCTTGAGACATTTTCAATGTCTTTGTAGATTAAAATCTATGGGTTATTTCAATAATGTCCTACTTCATCAGTACTTAAAGTGTGGGCCTTTTACCCCAAGGAAAAGGTAGATCAGAAAAAAAGATGGATTCTGGCTTTAAATCCCACAAACTGTGTCCTTAAGCAAGTGACATTACTTTTCTAAAGCCAGTTTTCCTATCCATAAAATGGGAATAATAATAATCTCTGATATTTAGGATTTGGGGAGGAATACCAGAAATAACATGGTGGTGAGCCCTTGGCATAGTGTCTGGCACACAGCAAGGGCCGACAGACGACAGGTATCCTTACTCTCAGAAAGAGAAGACAGGCTTAAACCGTGCTTATGTCATGAGTCGCTTTGCACCTTTCTGTGGTCATTCCCCTTGATGACTGAGAGCATGTGAGTATGAGGTGCCATGCGGGCTGCTGCCAGGGTACATGCGACTCAGGTAAGGCACCTGGAGTATTTAGTGCACTGCTTGTGCATACGTGGTGCTTAGTGAATGCTCTTAGGAGTCCAGATGCAAATGATGTGTCTGTTCTTTCCCTGACAATCACAGGATTGTCATCACTTTGTGATGATGATGCTGAGAATGGTCACTCTCCTCCTTGTGCCCCTGCTGGACCAAGCATGGTCCCTTTACTTCCTGTTTGTTCTCTGTGCGTGTCCTTAGAAAACTGGCCAGATCTGGCTTCGAAGGCCAGACTGTGAGGAAAAGAGAGGAGCAGAGGACAGTAGGCAAGGAGTTAATGCTGACCTCCTCGGAAGCCCCAGGGTGTTTTCTTCATGAGATTTGGAAACTCAGTTGTGGCCTTTTCACTTTCTCTCTTGTTTCACACTTTGTCCTCTGATGTCACTAAGCAGGCACTTCCTTGGACCCTAATGTGCAAGGACTTATGACCATTGTGATTTCATGTGGTGTGTTTCATATTAGGAAAGAAGCTGGTAACCGGGTGCAGTTCTGTGCGTCACCACCCAGCTTCTCAGCACCCCAAGTGCCCTCACCGGGCTGTCACGCCTGAGCTCACACAAGAAAGGTGGGTCTCGTCTCACCCTTTCTATAACTGAGCAAAATAAAGTTCATAGAGGTTGGCAAAGTTCATGATTTAGTACTTAATTATTAAGAGGTGGAATTAGAAATCTGATCAGAGGGTCTAATTTACTTAGAAAACAGAGTTTGACTTACATGCACCAGGAACATCATTCATTTTTTCCTTTCAGGTTTCTATAAACTCATTTTTTCATTACGTTATTAAACATAACCAAAGAATTAAAACAAACATCATGACAGCACAGCCTTCTCCAGACTCCCAATTTATGGATGATAGGGCAAAAGATTACTTCCAAGTCTCCTTTTAACAGTAAAAACAACAACTGGTATGGCATAGAAACTGTGCCGATTTCAGAGACTTCTGAAGCCTTGAAAGCTAAACCAAAGGTTAATTCACACTACCTTTGTGAATCAAGTGAATACTTATTTTCACAATTTATAAATGGCAGAGAGAATAAACCATGGTTTTTGCTTTGTTTTGTTTTTATTTTGTGTTTACTTTCTCTAAATCCTCTGTGGCATTGAAGGTTGCTTCCACCAAACTATGAGCTACATAATGAGATTTTTTTTTT
>NW_007738307.1:36511-44135 GCF_000696425.1 Galeopterus variegatus | reverse complement strand
AGGGTTCGGATCCCACATACAGACCGGCCGCTCACTGGCTGAGCGAGGTGCGGGTGCAGCACTGAGGGTTGCGATCCCGTTGCCGGTCCCGGTCCGGTACGGGCGCGACACTGAGGGTTGCGATCCGTTGCCAGTCACGAGAAAAGACAAAAAAAAAAAAAAAAAGGAAAAAAAAAGATAATATGAATCTTTCCATGAACTTTTTGAAGACCCGTTATATTTACACAAAAAGTACGTACCATGAAGTGTTATATACTTTCTATAGGCAGGTCAGATATTTGATTCTAAGACATCTAGAAGACAATAGGAGGAGGGAAATGTGGTCAGTTACTGTCTATGAGAGAGAGGCAAACTTAGAAGAAAGTGAATTTTTATAGCAAGACAAGACAGATATTTCTCTCCAAGCCTTCTTATGAGAGGGAGACAGCATGGCATAATAGGCAATGCCCTTGACAGCATCCTTACAGCAACAAACATCACTGGGTAGTTCTAGCAACTGACGGTCTCACCTTAAGTACAACAAAGCAAAACAATTAGGGTGTTTAGACAAATAAATGGGCCCCCATCTTTCAGGCAGTCCTCCATAGCTAGACTTTCTTTAAGCTCTTTTAGGTGAATCATGTTAAAAATCTTATAAAAACTGCAGACCTCTGAACAGAAAATTGCACATATATACCACATTTTGCCTACTGTTTCATGGATATATAGACTTCAAGGTTTGGAACCTAGCTCCAATCTGGATTCTTGATATTTAGCAGCAGTGAGGATTTGTTTTACAATACATCTGTGATCAATTGTCCCGGTTTGCCCAGGACCGAAGAGTTTCCTAGAACCCAGGATTTCACTGCTAAGAAGAAGATGGTCCCAGAAAAACTGATAGTTGGTCACCCGATACATAGCTGCAGAATTGAATGCATCAACAGTCTGCCAAGCCTGTGTGTGTACGCATGTGTGTACGCATGTGTGTGCGCATGTTGTGGAAGTGGTCAGGCTTCTTTCTATGAAAATTAAGGATTTCACAAGGATACATGCTTGAATTCATGGACACCTACAAGGCCAAGGAACTCTCACTGATAAGACTGAACTCTCACTTCATCAAAATCAGTTTTAAACCTATACCAGTGTACAAACTAACAAACATGTTTCTAAAATTTGACCCCTTTTTGCAAAGCTACAATGATTTTCTTCACTACTCATCTTGACTGTTTTCATAACCCCAGAAATACCTACAGTTGCAGCTTCTTGGTATGTCTTCTGAAATAAATCTTTTGTAAAATGTATTCCAAAGTAAGTAAATAAGGAGACTTGCTCTGTGGAAATAATTAGCCATAAACCAGTTACAAGTTGGGGAGAGTCCTCAAAAAATTATAATTTTGGTTGCAGAATTGGCTTTAGGTTTTAGAATCATCAAGGTCTGTCTTTGTGGTAATATTTTGCATAGCAGGGCCAGTTTATTAACGTCATTACTAGACTCTCATATTAAAATCATATTACCTAGGTTTAAGGGAATGGTTGATTTTCTAATCTTTCTGATAGGAAGTTTCTTCCTTAATAGGTAGATAAGAAACAAAAAAATGGTTATCAGATTGTTAGAGACATCAAAATCTGTCTTTGTTTTACTCATTTTGCAATTGATAACTGCCCAGTCAGGAGAGCTTTCCTACTGTCCTTTTCTCTTATGGTAAGTAGCATTCTCATAAAATTCTGAAGAGGCATCAGTGTCAATCTTCTACCTACAAGGAGTTTGACTCATCCACAAACTCAAAGGCTTGTAAAAGTCAGTAAAAACTCCATAAATCTTATATTATTCCTGGGGTCTTCTTCATAAGATAAAGGGGCCCCAACTTGCAGGAGCCATAGTGATATGATAGCTGCTGGTTGAGTTCTGGATGGGAAGGGAAAGTCTGGCTGCAGTATGGAAGCATTTCACGTAAGTGCTTCTGGTGAGAGATCTCAGAAGAAATTTCTAAGACTGAAAATTTCTTGTGATTCCTTTTCTCATTCTAAAGTATTCCTAATTTATGTACAATTTTGTGTTAGTAATTTTATATTCTTTTTTTTAAAAGTGGCTCCCCAAATTGCACAAACTTCAGGTTCCACAAAACATGAAACTGCCCTTGGCTAAAGTCCATTAGATTCTTATTTCCCTGAGAAGCTCAAATTTACTATTTGCCAACAAGAGCCTGGCACAAGGTTTATACGGAACAGTTAATAAACTAACTAGAACCATCTGCTAAATCCCAGGTTGTGCCCCAATAGAGTTTGCAAAAACAAGATGGGGGAAGAGGTTTATCAATTAGTCAAGCACACTATCAACTGAACGCTGAGGTGCTTTGTTGTTCATTTCCCATCTCAGGCCCCTTCCTGCAGGCTTCCCGATTACTGATGCTTCCTTTCAAAGAGTCAACTATTGGACTAAGAAAAATGTGCATATATCACTTTGAGAGCAACAGGTATGGATTGCAGGGTCAATGAATTTTGACATTTTAGCTATCCAAAAAGAGAAAGGAAAGATGGAAGTAAGAGAAAGATTTTTTAAAAAGTATTGCATGTTGCATATGAAGAGCTTGATGGCTTTGGGGAGTAATTTCTCATTTCTTTCAACTTAAAATGGTATTGTTTCTGTCTCTATGAATTTCTGCTATATAACATTGGGTTTGTAAAAAGGAAAGATGGAAGTAAGAGAAAGATTTTTTAAAAAGTATTGCATGTTGCATATGAAGAGTTTGATGGCTTTGGGGAGTAATTTCTCATTTCTTTCAGCTTAAAATGGTATTGTTTCTGTCTCTATGAATTTCTGCTATATAACATTGGGTTTGTAAGTAGTTTTAATTTTTTTTTTTTTTTTTTGAAAAGATGACCGGTAAGGGGATCTTAACCCTTGACTTGGTGTTGTCAGCACCACGCTCACCCAGTGAGCGAACCGGCCATCCCTATATGGGATCCGAACCCGGGGCCTTGGTGTTATCAGCACCGCACTCTACCGAGTGAGCCACGGGCCGGCCCTGTAGTTTTAATTTTTTAACCAAAGAATATCTTATATTGCCTTACCAAATAGCTTCTTGCTATTCGGGAAGAGTTTTCCATTTTCCCTTTGGTTAAGGGATACATGTTTTGGTCTCAGTAATATAACAACTAATTTTGAGCCAAATTTGAACCAACCTTATTAACACAAACCAAATCTCTTCTATGTGTCCCCATTTTACAAGAGCATATTCTGAAATATGATAAGAAAAGCTATCCTTGAAGTATTTCTAGACAAATTAAAAGCAGGAAATACCAGAGATTTCATGTGCTGAACTCTCATGAGATTTACTGCCCAATTTAGTAATTTCAGCATGAGCCTGGGATATGCCTCTGTACATTTTGATGTGAATTCCAAGTGAACTGAACTTGCAAAGCTTTAGAATTTCATCCATCACTTAGCATTTCTCTGATTTGGGGTTACATGTCACCATTAATCATAAAAATACAAGATCCCTTGAAGTATGGCTACTTGGGATTCTCTGTGGAATTAACAAGGTAAAAATGTACAAACCAATAAACAAATCAAATCGATCTATGAGCATAATGATCCATATTTAAGTCTAAAATTATTTAAAATTTTATATTTTCAGAGAATGCTTAAGTACAGCATTCTCTGAGGAGTCTGATGGTACTTTCTGGATAACCTTACTTGGCATCAATGAGGAAATTTAGCAGTATATATGAAACCTGAAGCCACATCTGATCTCCCATGGGTTTGCTGCCCCCAATGTAGCTGTCACCACCCTTTGACATCCCAGTCCCCATATTGTTAAGACAATGGAGGAGGCAATTACATATAACAGAAAATGTTTGTGGAACACACGGTTAATGGTTCAAATGGAATATAAGAATTATCTGTATTTAGAAAAAACAAAGTTTCTGTAATTTTCTTACTTGAGATTTTTCATTGGTTTCTCATTGGCTAATACAAAGCTCATGGAATGAGCACCAATCTGTGAAAAAGTTTTAATGTATCAAAGCTAAAGAAAAAGTAAACATAATTGCTGAGATTTTTTTTTTCATAGAAATAAATGTATTCATTTAAAGGATTGTTTTCTTTCTGGTATTATGTTCTTCTCACTTTTGCTATATATTTTTTAAAAGGTTTTTCCTTTATGAAATGCTGATATTTGCAAATGTAATTTTGAAATGAACGATTTAATTTGCAAAATATATCTTGGCAATCTTAAAATGTCTTTGAAATTTACTGATCTGTAAAATCCAAAAGTCTAGGAATAATTGCCCTATGAGATGATTAATTTCTTATTATGGCATCTAAGCCCCTTCCCAGTCTGGTCATACCTATTTTCCAACTTTACCTTTCACCACTTTACACCTAGGAATTCTGGAATGAAGACACACCTTGTCCTTCTGGAAAACTCTTAATTAGCCTTCAAAATGCAGGGGGGAAAAAGTCATCTACTCTATGAAGCTTTCACTGACAACCTCATCTGGATTCCCCAGGAAGAGATTGGGTGATTCCTGTTTTCAGCTCCTACTGCTTCTGGGTATGGCCCTGGCCATGTGGTATTATAATGATGTGTTTGCTTGATTGCCCCATATAGAGTGAGATCCCTAGGACAGGGATTCTTTTTCCTGGTTTATTTCTTTATCCCCTGCATCTAAGCCAATAGTTGACACATACTAGGTGCACAATAAATGTGTGATTGAATTTTGAAAGGATATGTAATTAAATGATATCTTGCAATAATATTGCTTTTATTCATTTATTTAGTAATTTATAATGAAATACTTAAGTGCCTGTTATGGAATTGCTTTATTAGGCACCCTGATGGTTACATAGTGTAAAATATAGACTTTATTTATAAATTGCTCATAATCCATTTGGGGAAGACAAAGAATTCTCAAAGAAAATGTTATCGGGCCGGCCCGGTGGCGCACTGCTATAGTGCGCCGCTTGGGAAGCGTGGCAGCGCTCCCGCCGAGGGTTCGGATCCCACATACAGACCAGCCGCTCACTGGCTGAGCGAGGGACGGGGGCAACACCGAGGGTTGCGATCCCGTGGCCGGTCCCGGTCCGGTACGGGCGCGACACTGAGGGTTGTGATCCGTTGCCGGTCACGAAAAAAGACAAAAAGGAAAAAAAAAAAAAAGAAAATGTTATCAACCTATACACAAAATGATCAAACATCAGGGCAGCATGTGCTACATGCATAATAGTGGAGGTGATATAATGGAGGTGATAAGGTCAGTGTTTTCTACTTTCCACAAGAAAATCTTGCTTCAGTTTGCACTGGCCAGAGGCTTCAAGGAGGACATGAGAATGAGTGCAAATATTACGAACCCTCTTTGCTACACAGCCAAGGCCACATGAAACTGGCGGTCCTCTTTCCCCCAAAGCAGTTTCCTCCATCCATTTCACAACTCCTTGACTTGAGTGCTTGGGTATAGCCTTACCTCATCCCTCATACTTGACTCTCAGTACTGCTTTTGCATCTCTGATCCTTCACCTTTCTTCCCCAACTGTAAACAATACTTGCTGGTTGATTTCGCAGCCTCCCATAAAGTGCTAGAGTAAATAACCCACCTGGAATTTTCTAGTCCAGTTCTTTTCTTTTATTGACAAGAAATCTTTTTTTTTTCTAAGTTTATTTATTTATTTTTTTAACATTCTATGATGTTGTTGAGGAGCAGTTGGGGGATGGAGAGGGGGAAGGCAGAAGGAAATGAGGTGGGAGGAGGAGGAATGAGGAGGGGTGGGGTTGAGACCTATGGCACCCCCCTCATTCCTCCAGGGGAGACCAGGGGGCTTCCAGTGGTGTCTTGGTCATCGCTTGGCTGGGTGCAGATGTCAGGGGGATGTGGTTGAAGCCCTCGCCTCCCCACTGTCCCAGCTCAGGAGTCTGAGGCACTTCTTGCAGCAGCTTGGTCGTCGCTGGGCTGGTTGTGGGTGTCAGAGGGGGCATGGCTGAGGTCTCAAGCCCTCCCTCCTCCCTGGCTTGGTAGCCCAGGGGAGTTCTGGTCCTTCTAGGTTTTATAGGTGTTCTTTGATGATGAAAGACCTTTACTAGTTAATATCAAACTTTGTCTCTGGTCTGTGGGTATTTTGTTTTTTCTTCCAGTTCTGTGTTGGATTATTTGCTGTCCCCACCACTTAAATTCTGCACTGGAACTAATTTATTATCCTTTGCTTACTTCTAAAATGGGGGAACTTCCTGTGGGGACTAGCACGTGAGCTCTGTTCCAGTTCTGTGTTGGATTATTTGCTGTCCCCACCACTTAAACTCTGCACTGGAACTAATTTATTATCCTTTGCTTACTTCTAAAATGGGGGAACTTCCTGTGGGGACTAGCACGTGAGCTCTGGGGTTGAGTTAAATTGTTGCTTTGCTGCTGATTCCCTGGGGAAGGCTTTGTGTGCAGCTCAGGTTTTAATGGTTGACTTTATAGGTACTTCTGGCTCTTACGAGATCTGGTACACTTGGGTTGTGTGGAAACTCTGGTGTGGGCCTGAGTCTTTTCAGCAAGCTGCACCCCCTGCAGTTCTATATTCCTGACCAGTCTCCACTGAGTGGTCCTGCGCTGATCAGGGGGCAGGTCAGCTGTCCATGCTGAGCCCCAGTGTTCTTCCAGTGGACTTTTCTCCCCCACTACCTGCACTCCAGACACTTCCCATGGGGCAGGCCCTGCACCGGTCACTTGTGATGACTCGCCGGCCTCTGAGTGACTCTTTTTTCCAGTTGTTGTGGCTCCTCGCTCCTGTGTGGGTCCACAGGAACCCTAGTAGTGGTCTTGCTGGCCTGGGGGCCACCAAGGCCCTCTTCTCCCCTGCCGCCTCCCAGCAACTTCGTCTGAAGGGCACAGCTGTGGCTCTTGCCAGCTCCTGCTCCTCGTGCTCACCAGCTCCAGCCTTGAAGTGGCCAGGGCTCAAAAGGGCCAGAGCAGTTTGTTCTTTCACTCTTTGTGGCTTCTCCAGCCTTCATGCACTCAGTAGGTCTCTCCTCCTCTTTCCCTGAACTCCAGCAGCCCCAGCTTGGCGGTTGTTGCTTTTTAATAGCTGTAAATTGGTTGAGTTGTGGGAGGAAGTGATGCTGGCAACCATCTATTCTGCCATCTTGACCAGAAGCACTGATAAGAAATTTGAGACCCAGGATGGTCACAACTCAACAACTCACCTGAAATCCTCGGCTATCATTAAGGTTCTATTTCCAGGGTCTTCCCACCCACCTCCTGTGTGGACACACGGAGCATTTTTAAGATGTTCAAAGTAGATTAAAATGTGTATCTCTCTGAACTGAGTTTTATTGCTTCTATGAAAGTTTGGTCACTGACATGTTCTCCTGAAGGCAAAAGATCTATAACTTATTGTGGCAAGTGTGTAGTACCGGATTTTCTACTGGTTTTGCTCTTACTCTTTTTAATTAAAATGTTGAAATGTTAAGTAGAAACAAAAGAAAAGAGAGGCCATGAGAAAACTGCACTATGAAAGTTTCAACATGAAGAGGCTGTCTGAATTCTACACTATAGATCGTATGAGAACCATGGCCTTCTCTGGGTCTCAGTTGGCTAATCAATAAATTTAGGGAAGGAAGATGTAATCACTAAGATCTCTCCCAGATTCTAAATTGTAAAATGA
>NW_007738307.1:30830-35719 GCF_000696425.1 Galeopterus variegatus | reverse complement strand
CAAAAATACCTTTCATTCTTACTAATTTAAGCTATGATAAGTGACATACAAATAGTGCTTGCAGAATTAAACTCCATAAAATTATAGCAATTATTTGCAAGTAAATAACTATTTTCATTCCTATTTGCAAGAGAGTAGAAAAAGTCAACGGTCATTTTCATCTTTATTCAAATCTTTAGGTTTACTTTATTTTTAAAATCATCTTTCAAGCAGCATTTAAATTTGATTTTGTTTAATTTAATCCAATTTGTACCCTATTTACATTTACTGAGATATGACAGAAATCCCAGCTTTCCACTGTTTTGTTTTTGTTTTTGGATGAAATCTTCATCATTTAATGAACTTCAATATTTATATTTAGTTAAAGCTCTGCTATCATTTATAACCAGATGAGACAACCATGGGAAGATAAATTGATAATTTATTCCTCTTGCATTAGGAAAACAGTGCTTGTATTTACAATATGCTGAGCATAGCAATTCACTGCCTAGCCTCCTAATATTTGTGAACATTTTTATGGTGGAGTGTGACTTTCAAATTAAAAATGATTTGTTGCAAGAATATTGACTAGGAAATGCATCCTGAGAGAAGACAGCAGAGAAGAAGTAATGAGATTTCTCACTACCCCTAGCCCTGGGCTATTCAATAATTTTTCTTCTTTAAAGCTAAGAGGAAGAAAGAGAGTCTCAAACTGAGTGGCAGATGTTAAGTCAGGAAATGGCAAAGCCCGCCTTCCCCAGAGCTTCAAGTCATCTCCATGACCTTTGTGGCCTTGTTGAAAGGCTTTCTTTCAATTGAATGACAACATGGAGACTGCGGGTATGATTGCAAATCAGAGAATGTGGGCATGAATGGGAAGCTGTGACCCTTGCCCTGGGTGTAGTTCAGAGCTGGGTTAGGGTGAGGTGTGGGATTGCACTTCCAGATTGCAACCCTGCTGGGAAGGGTTTTGCAGAGATGGGTGGTCCGGCAGGGTCTGAGGTCCCCCCACCAAGAGGAGACCTAAAACTACTCCTACCCTGGTTCCTGCTCTGCGTTTCTGGTTCTATCCTCCAATCCTTCCTTCATTGCATCCAAACTGGCATATAGGAGTCAGGCACCATTTGACCAGATGTGTTCTAGAGTCAGTGTGAGCACACACATCGACAACTGCAGAACATGTCAGAGAACCACTCCTACCTCACATTGCAGGGCATCTATGCAATGACGTGGCTCAGTGATGCAAGGCCCCTGCAGAAAGAGAGCGTCAATTGGTATGGACACAAGTGCAGAAGTGGTTCAGAGAACAGGGTCTTTTAAGGTAGGACTTTTTATACCAGATTTTAAGTACTGCAAAGATCAATGAAATAATACTGTAATGATTTAAGATTTTGAGTGGGAAGTTAAAGAAATGATTTTGTTTTCATGTGTTTTTTTTTAAAGATTCCATTTACCATGTCTAAACATTTTTTTTTACCTTTCTCATTAAACCTAGTCCATTTTTTCAGAACCTGTATCTTTTACATTGAGCCTCTCCTCTCTCTCTGACTGCATTTATCCAATTTGCATTATCTTTTGTTCCCCCATCATTGCTTGTTAACCTAGTAACCCATGGAATATGTGCCTTTTAGCAGCTTTCTCTGAATTTCCTTGTGTGTAACCTGCTGCCACACAGATGAAAATGATATTTATCACTTTGGGGCAGGTTTTCACTGCTGATAAGTATCAGCTGTCTAGAGAGCAGGCATAGAGAAGTTATATGAGCAGTTTCTATGAAGACAAGAAAATACTGAGAAAGGAGGAGTGCTGAAAGGACATTTTACTCAAAGGGACCAGCTTGCATTCCCCACCAGGATGAAGAAGACACTGGGGGGAATTCAAAGAAAGGAATTCTCCAGGAAGGATGAGGGAGAAAAGAAGACAGTTAGTAGGGAAAGAAAATGCTTCAGTTTGTAGAATGTGGCAGGATGATTTTGTTTGACGTGATTGGGCTTAGAACAATAACACTGACAAGGCTATCAGCTCCTAACAGGTTTCTTGAGGCATAACGCATTATTTTGCTTTGATCGGGTTCTGTGGGTTTTGGAGAGGGCATGAAGTACATTTCCACCCCAAGGGACTGGGATTTACTCCAGGAAGGCTCCCTTGATCACTGACTGCCATACCTTTATCAGAATAGTGGTCATGTCTGCTCTTTCTTTGTTGTTTGTCTATCACTGGAGAAATAATAACCAGCATTGTTCCTGTGTGTGTGTGTACAGGAGAGGCATTGACAAACTGGGAAAAAGAAGGGATCAGAGGGCCCAGGAGATGGAAGTAGCAATATGGTAGGCATAGGTATCGATGAGACACTGGAATGACAGCACTTGTGGTGACCAGTTTTGAGGTGTGGCCAGAACAATGGGAAGCAAGAATGGAGAGATAAAAATCACCAAGAGTAAGTAGCTAGAAAAGCTTCAAACCAAGGTGTTGAGGTTTATTCAGTGAAAAAAAAATTGATAAAGGCAAAAATTCAAACAATGTAGAAAGATAAAATAAAGAGTAAAAGTTTCCCATCCAAACTTGTCAACCCATTCTGCCACTTAGTGGAGGTGTTCATTATTAAAGATATACTCATTTTGGTGGTGGTGTGCTCAGCCCTTACAAAGGGCTGGGTGCTGAGGTGCTGGTGGTACTATGTTTCTTGACTTGGGTGCCAGTTATACTGTTGTATTGAGTTTGCAAAAATACATCAAATTTTACTCTGATTTTTTTTTTGCTAATATTGCACTTAAATCAAAAAGTTGATTTACTTAAGCTGTATTCATTTTTAAGTATTTCAGACTCACAACAAGATATTAAGAATAATGAAACAAACACAAAGACCTGTATACCCACTACCCAGCTTAAGAAATAAAATATCACAAAGGCCCTGTGCAGCATCCCCCAAATACATTTCCTCCCCCATCTCCAGGTAACTGCTATCCTTATTTTGTAATTTTTCTTTCCTATATATTAACACTTTCAACAAATGCATATATTTTCCCAAACAATTTACATACTATATTGAGTGCTTTATGGCTACATTCTGTATGTATCTCTCTGCAATTGCTCTTATTTTAAAAGTAAGGCAAAATTAACATAACACCCAACACAATAATTTTAAAGTTACAATTCAGTGGTATTTAGTGTGTACATGACGTGTCACCACCAGCTGTCTAATTTCAAAACTTTTTCATTACCCTGTTCAAACACTTCACAGCCATTAAGAAGTCACTCCCCATTTCCCCTCCACCCAACTCCTAGTGAACTTTAATCTGCTTTCTGTGACATGGATTTGCCTATTCTGTATATATCATATAGAAGGATTTATACAATATATGACCTTTGTTGTCTGGCTTCTTTTACTTAGCATAAAGTTTTTGAGGTTCATTGAAGTTGTAGATGTATTAGTACTTCATTCCTTTTTGATTAAAACCATTGTAGTGGGTATGAAGTGGTATCTTATTGTGATTTCGATTTGCATTTCCTTGATGACCAATGATATTGAACATCTTTTCATGTGCTTGTTGGCCATTTGTATATCTTCTTCGGAAAAATGTCTAAGTCCTTTGCCCATTTTTAAATTGGGTTATTTGTCTCTTTATTATTGAGTTGTGAGAGTTCTTTATATAGTCTGGATACTAAACCTTTTCCATATATATGCTTTGCAATGATTTTCTCCCATTCTGTGAGTTGTCATTTCATTTTTTAAATAGTGTCCTTTCATGTACAAAATTTTAAATTTTAATCAAGTCCAAGTTATCAATTTTATCTTTTTTTTCTTATGTTTTTAGTGTCATATCTAAGAAGGCTTTGCCTAATTCATGATCATGAAGATGTACTCCCATATTTTTTTAAAGAATTTTAGTTTTAGCTCTTACATTTAGGTATATGATCCATTTTGAATTTATTTTTATATATGGTATGAGGAAGGGGCTCAACTTTATTCTTTTGTATCTGGCTATCCAGTTGTCCTAGCACAATTTGTTGAAGACTGTTCCTTCACCATTGAATGGTCTTGGTACCCTGTTGAAAAGCAGTTGACTGTTCTTGTGCCAGTGCCATGCAGTCTTGATCACTATAGCTTTGTGTCAAATTTTGAAATTGGGAAATTTCTAAATTTGTTGGTCCTTTTCTAGATTGTTTTTGACTGTTCTAGGTCCCTTGAGTTTCCATATGAATTTCAAGGTCAGTCTGTCAATATGTGCAAAAGCTCAGCTGGAATTTTGATATGGATTTCATTGAATCTATAGATCAATTTGGGGAGTATTGTCATCTTAACAATATTAAGTCTTTTGATCCATGAACTGTGGGATGTCTTTCCACTTATTTACATCTTCTCTAATATCTTTTAACAATGTTTTACACTCTTTGTTAAATTTATCCTAAGTATTTTATTCTTTTTAATGCCATTATAAATGGAATTGTTTTCTTAATTTCATTTTTGAATTTCTCCTTGTTAGTGCACAGAAATTAAATTGATTTTGGAAAATTAATCTTATATCTTGCAACTTTGATAAACTCATTATGTTCCAGTAGTTTTTTAGGGGAGTGCTTAGGATTTTCTTTATACAAGATTATGTCTTCTGCAAATAGGAATAGTTTTATTTCTTTCTTTCCAATCTAGATGCCTTTTGTTTTATTTTCTTGCCTAATTGCCCTGGCTGTACCTCTGGTACAAAACAGTAGTAGTTGAGAGAGTGGATATCTTTGACTTGTTCCTGAACTTAGGAGGAATTTCATTGATTTCTGCTCTAACATTTATTATTTTCTTCTTTCTGTTTGCTTTAGGTTTAATTTTCTCCTCTTTCTAGTTTCTTAAAGTTGAAAGCTTAGGCTAGCGATTTAGATATTTTTTCTTTCTGATATATGCTTTTAACGCTACAAAT
>NW_007738307.1:24925-29679 GCF_000696425.1 Galeopterus variegatus | reverse complement strand
AACTACACCAAGTTAGTTGATTGCATTAAGTCATGTATATTCTTTTTGATTTTCTGCCTTTCTTTTCTATTGATTCCAAAGAGAGAAATGTTGAAGACTACAACTATAATTGTGGATCTGTCTATTTCTCCTTTCAGATATATCAGGTTGTTCCTTCATATATTATAAGTCTGTTGTTAGATGAATACATATTTAAAATTTTAATATCTTCTGGGAGAATTTTTTTCTTTATCGTTGTGTTTTGTCCATCTTTATCTTTGATAATCTCCCTTGTTCTGAAATCTACTTTGACTGAAATTAATACAGCTATTTCAGTTTTTCTTGATAGTGTTTGCATGGTATAACTTTATCTTTTTACTTTTAACCTAAGTTTTTATCTTTAAAGTGAGTTTATTATAGATAGCATATAATCTATACATTTTTCAATGTGTTTACATGACTTTATTATTTATATATATATATATAGCTTTCTATCTAAATAATAAATCAATACAACTGATTTATTTTCCCAATATTTTCTTAATGAAGTCAAGGTCCTTCTCTTCCCTAAATGCATATAATCATTGGACTATAATGGAACTCTACAAACAATTTCCTTGGATTTTCTCAGAGTTACAGTATTCATTTCCTAGAGTCACTTACTTTAGGGGCACTTATTTAATATTGAACATCACAGGTTGAGACTTGATTATGTGGTTAAGGGGTCAGAGGAGTCTAGGAGGACAAAACTACTAGACAGAGAATCTTGAGTTTTAGAAAACTTTTCTCAAATCCAGAAAGGATTACTTCATTATCTGTGGTGATTATGACCTAACGTAACAATGCTTTGGCATGAGTACAAACATAGAGTTGATGAGATCAAGTTCAAAACTCAGTTCACAGAGGAAGAATCTGAGGCCAAGGGCTCTTTGGCTAAGTTTCCATATAGCAGATCCTATTTTCCTAGTACTTTTGGAAGAATGGAGTAAGTTACATTATTAAATTATGGCTGTGATTATTTTACCAGTGAGATCCATTCCAGCAGCTGCTCAGATTAATACTTGTGAGTGGCCATGGGAAGGTGAGTGAAATTGCTTTCTGTGCTAGGTCCTGCCCTTGAAGTATGTTCCATATGTCTAGACAATTTCTCAACATTTTTGCATTAGCTTTCAGATCTTACAATTTTTAATACTGAATTTAAATTCCAAAATTGTATTTGGCAATTCCTATTTTGATTGCTTTTTAAATGAAATGAGAATTCTCTTTGTTCCTGGGTACTTTATCTGCCAGCAGGAGAATTTACTTGTATAAATGACTATTACTTAGCAATGCAAAACTGTTTCAGATTTGCCTTCTCTGGGCAAAGTTATTGACAATGGCCTAAGAACTTCAGGGTTTAAAAACATGAAGATTGGAATTGTGCAAGTTCAAATGTCTTCCTTAATGTATTTTAAGGTTCAAAGCCAGAACTCATCTTTAGGTATGTTTAATTTTTTATTCTAATTATCCACGATACCAGCAAATTAAAAAGTACCTTAATTTTTAAAAAAAAATCATCAAGTATTTGCAGTATTCGCCTTTTCAAATGTTTGAATTATTGGTTTTATTTCAGGGTGGTTCTTAATTTATCCAAAAAGACCTGTTAGCAGTGAATTCTGGGAATTCACTGTAGGTTAACAGTGGGGCTCTCATTATTTAGAATTCTTTTCTCCTAATGAAATGAGTTTGAACCTTTGAACTCTGTCAGGGACTTAGGCATGTACACTGGGCCTGATTTTTATCCTCAGAAAATGGAGGTCAGATACATGTCAAGAATAAAAGAAAGGTCAGATTAGAGTAGTTAAAGACTTTGCACACATCCAGATGATGTTAATGTGTTGACCATGGTGTCTGGAGCCTGCGAGGCATTTGGTGAATGAGTGAAAAAACAAATGAATGGATGAGTAAATAGTGAGCAAAATGACAGCAAATATTCAGGGAAGCACTTAATTATATGTATGATGCATCTTACTTTAACGTGCTCACCTGGGGTAAATGGAAATTGTTATAAAAAGTGAAATACTTCCCCAAACTGCTTCTTTTCCAAGTGAGTAAGGCAGTATAATTTGGTGACACATTGTCCTTTAAAAAATGACTATTGGAAGTAATTTAGGATTATAAGGATTTCTTGGTTTCTTATAAAAATATGGTTTTGGTTATGATCACCTTAACTAATGATAGTACCTGTGCACCTCGCAGCCACTTTGTACACTCATGTATACATTTTGATAAACGTGTGAAGCATATAAGGGGGGAAAATCGTGTTTTTGTTCTACCTCTGCAACTACAGCTCTAGTGGGTTCACAAGCTCAAATGTATAAGACATGAAATTTTCTTTATTTTCTCTAACTGAACTAAATTTATGGCTCTGAGCATTTGTTCTATTAGAAAAGGGAAAAACTCTAGGTTTTTGTTGGGATTCCTTCTCTCCTCAGTTCTTGGGGTTTGCCAAGTTTCTGGAACTTACACAGTTCCCAGATTTAGAGTTGTGGGGAGACGGCCACTTGCCTTATTTCAGTCACTAGTATCCACAAGGAGCTTTGGAGATGTTCCCCATTCCCCGCTGAATGGCCTCATCAGGTCCAGATTGCACCACCTCTACCTTCGCTCATGCTGGGGGTACAGGAATTTTTTTGGCTAGGTTGTCTAAAGCCTCATTTTGCTAGATGTGTGCACTGCTCCCTTTCCTCTCTGGGGTCTTCCTCTGTGGGTTTTGCCTCCATCCCGGTGACCTTATTGGGATATACTTTCTCTCTCTCATTCTAGCTCCTCTGCACTGCTCCTAACTCCTCCTGCCACTCTTCCACCTCCAGGAACAACATCAGTCTAGCAGAGGGGTGATCCTTCTTTCTTTAGACTTTTTCCAAGACACTTAACCTGTGGCTTTTAGTGAAATAAATGCAGGAAAAACTTACAGGGAGCTTTAATATTCTGCTCTGCCACTTATCTCCCTTATGGCCGGCTCCTGCTTGGAAGAAACAAGGGAAAGAGAAACAAAGAAAATGAAACAAAAACAAAAATAAAAATAAAAAACCCAAATAAGCAAAAAATTTTAAAAATTTACAAATATCTCAAAATAGCAGCAGAAGCATATTGAGAGCATAAGTACAAGTGGGAGCTAATGTTCTTGAGTACTTTCTATGTTCCAGTCACTCTGCTTGATTCCTTCAGATATGTTGCCTCATTTTATCATCACAACAGGACTGCAAATGGCTATACTTATTCCTTTTTCTACAACTGGAAAACTGAGGCCAAGAGAGATTAATTAACTCTTCAGTATTAAATTTGAAGTCAGGTCATTTAAAATTCTAAATTTCATACTTTTTCCTCTGTTCACTTTGTTCCACTTCCTAACTCCACAGACATAATGATCAGTAAAAGCTAATTAGAAGATGAGAAATGTGGAAAGATAGTTATTTAAAATTATTTTAGACCTGCTAAAATCTGCATGAGGACATTTGGGCTGAGAACTAGGGACTGAAAGTTAAGGTCTGAATCACATGGACCTAACTCTTGAAGAACACACAGAATGATGTTGGTCAACCCAATGTCCCTCAGCTGGAGAAGTGAGAAGCAAACACTACTCAGCAATGAAAAGGAAGGAACTACTGGTACACCCAGCAATATGGATGAATCTCAAATGCCCTATTATAAGTGAAGAGAGCCAAATTTCAAAGGCTACCTAGTGTGTGATTCCATTTGTATGACACTCTGGAAAAGGCAAAACTGTAGGGACAGTTTCATATTTTGATCATATTTTGATTGATGTAATGCTTACGTGACTGTGTGTTTGTCAAAAATTGCAGAAATGTACTCTAACCAGTGAGTAATACTATATGTAAATTTACCTTAATTTTTAAAATGGGAGGAAACAACACTAAGTTGTTTGGGATTAGGTACTTTACTAACCTCATTAGATATATCCAAACATAATTTTTGGGTCTAACTTTGAAAATTTGGAAAACAGAATGGATTCATCTGTTAATAACCAATTTCCATTTAATATTCTTTATATGACCCATAAAAGCCCTAGTGTACCCCAAATATCATATTTCCTCAACTAAATAACTCAACCACTCTGAAACTAAGACACTTCTTATAACCAATGATAAGAGAAAATCACCAGTTGCTTACAGGTCAATAATTTTTGATGTTATTATCTACGAGTACATAAAATGTACAAAATTTGGCTGAGCAATTAATATTGGCCTTTAATTAAGCTTAGATTTATTGAGTGTTGCTTAAAATGTTCTCAAAATGATTACATTTGGCTATATGTTATTACAATTGAGTGACACCTGCCAGGCAATTCAATTTAAGGCAGTGGAAATCACCAACTCCTGCACAAACTAAATATTTCAAAGCTAGGAGAGTTTGGGGTTCATCTATTGATGTACATGAAGAATTGTCACCCTGAATACCTAACTGTGGTAAGACAATATCAGGTCATTGGTGAGGATTCACATTGGGAAGGACAAAGGGTTTCTTATGAAAGAGAAAAAGAAATACAGAAAGTGGGAGGTAAGACAAGCGACAGAAGAGCCAGTGGGGCTGGGCTTTGGACAGCTTTAGGAAGCTGTTTTGTCTTGTTCTGTTTGGTCGGACGCGGGATGGAGGGGGAGAAGTGTGAGAGAGATGGAAAAAGAATATTTAAATGTTTTTCTATGTGATATAAATAAAATCTTTTTTTGACATTTTTAAAAGATTGCTCTAAAGATTTAAATTGCTTTTTCATT
>NW_007738307.1:23481-24374 GCF_000696425.1 Galeopterus variegatus | reverse complement strand
ATAAAATCTTTTTTTGACATTTTTAAAAGATTGCTCTAAAGATTTAAATTGCTTTTTCATTATTTCTGGACTTTCAGATTGGTTTTTCTTTGGAAGTTGACATGATGCCAAGATGGGTTGTGAGGAGGTTCAACTTTGGTGAGTAACATATCTGTCAAAAGCTTTGGGCTGACTTTCCAGAAAAGCTGTTTAACTTCCAGTGATATGTAATTTAATGAAGGAAAAATATGAAACTATTAGTTTAACCAAATAGAAAATGCAGAAGAAACTCTGATATTTTTCAATATCCCTGAGAATTATACTGTCAATCTTCAAGGGCTAAAGAAATCAAAATGATGAGCACTGGTTATAAAAAACAGGTTGTCACCATGATACCAGGCATCTGTCAGGGGCCGAAAGTAAATCCAACGATGCTTTGACAACATATCTGGACAAGCTTTGCTTATCACAATGAAGAAGCAAGTTTGTCCATAATTATATGGATATGTGAATATTTTTGTCAGTTATTAAAAGTGTATGTTTGCACAATTAATTTGTGGGCTGTTTTCCTCCTGAAAAGCTGATATTATATCTGTGATGCATCTTAAAATTTGCGGCATCTTAGAGTTGAGTTCTAGATATTCCCCAAATAATTTTCCAGTTACCATAGTTTTCATTCGAGAGATGCTCAGAGATATTAGACTAGTGTATTTCTTTGGTCCCACCCCTGTTTTCCAATATCATTGTTACGACCTCCAAACATCCTAAACTCTTCTGATTTTTTATAATTTAAATCTTTGACTAGGACTCCCATAAGAAATTATATCATGTGATGCAACACACACACATACAAACACACACACAGTTTTTTTTCCTTTTGCCCTGGTTTGACATGCTTTACTGGATGTGTGTAT
>NW_007738307.1:15337-22910 GCF_000696425.1 Galeopterus variegatus | reverse complement strand
TGGTAGTGGGGAAAAAGAGGTAGGAGGAAGAGGAAGGGCAAAAAATGCTGGCAGGTGTGTCATGCTTTCCTCAGAGCATGGCCCTGGGCACCTGTCTTCAAGCACAATATGTGTGTGAGACGAGAGAGGTGACACTGAGATAACATGATTAGTTGCCCTGGTTGGTGGAGTAGCTCTTTCCTTTTTATCTGCACCTGTAGGGTTTGGCAGGCCTTGCTGCCTGCAGTCTTGGGCTCTGCTTCCTTCCCTGTCCATGTAGTTTGTGAGTAATCCACAAGTGATCATAGTCAGAGCAAGGGCTTCTCCAGGGAATTTGGGGATGTCTGTCCCCTAGCCCAATGGCTGCCAACATTTTAGCTGCCATACTAGAGGGTGGGAAGGTATGGGCTTGTTTGAGTGACTCAGCAGTGCCTTGGGAAATTCTCTTTTGCGGGGAATTTGGGGATGTCTGTCCCCTAGCCCAATGGCTGCCAACATTTTAGCTGCCATACTAGGGGGTGGGAAGGTATGGGCTTGTTTGAGTGACTCAGCAGTGCCTTGGGAAATTCTCTTTTGCAGGAAGAATGTCTCTAAGCTACCTGTATGCTTCGTTTTAGGTGCTTTTGACTTGTACTTTGAACTCTTGCTGGTCAGACTCATTTATATTTGAAGAGGACAATAAAGATTAAATTAGCTCTATAATTTAAAATAACTCATTGATTTTTCTTAATTTTAAATTATAAAACTTGTTTCTGTTGCCTTGAATATTAACAGCTCAGCAATGTTTAATTACTTGCCGGGTACTCATCTCTACGCAGGAAAAGCTAGACTAAAGCAAGAACTCAAAAACCAAGAAAATATGACTCCCTAGGTTAAGGCAAGTGTTGTGCTTGATGCCAATGGTAGATGTACTAAAGAGACCAAAGACTGACTTAAATGGGAAGATTCTAGCATTTGCTTATCATTTATTCAGCGAATGGCTATGCTGGGCATCATTCAAGGTGCCGGGTTTACAACAGGTGCAGAAAACCCAAGTCTTGGTTCCCATGCTGCCTGCTGTTCTCATGGCCACATCAGTGGAGAACTTTATGCAGAGCATGTTTCACGATGAACTTCCCTGAGTTCATTTCTCGAGGAATTGCATTCATTGCTTTTTGCCAGTTGCTCATTATTTCCCTTTATAGATGAATCAGCTAAGTGACATGCATTACAGATACATAATATTTTTAAACCTCATGAACCTTAGTTATGGTAAACATAAGCATTTGCACTGAACAGAGAGAATCATAATAGCAAGCTGAAGTTGTTATAGCAACAACGAGAACACTTCAATATTCAGGACCATCATGTTTCAAGAGTGAATGATACAATCAAGGCTTGATACTGTATTGTTTATAGACTTCCTTGTGACTTGTAGCTCTTCACATGTCAGTCCTGAACAGACAGAAAGATAATTCTATGGCACTGAAACGATAATACAAATATTGGTATATGGAGCTGCTTTAAAAAACCGTGACAGGCTTTTAACTGTGATAGATTTCTACCTCTTTTATTGCAGCAGAACTTCAAATATTGCATCTAAAAAATGAAAAGTTTCCATTTCTTCAGAGGACAGCTGGAACATGCTCACAGAGATAAGTATTTTGCACATACCTGGAGAAGAGCACAGATCAATAGGAGAGCAGAGCCCACACTATGGGCCTAGCTATGGAGCTAAGCACGATGGACTGAGACCTGGCTTTGCAGCCGGGTGACCTTGGGCAAGTTACTTCCCCACTCACTGCCTCAGTTTCCACATCTGTAAAATGGAGATGATAAAGTACCTACTTCATGAGGTACTTTAAAGGAGGATTAAAGGACTTAATGTACATTAGATAAAGGGTTTTGACCAGAGTAATTGTTACACAAGTGTTTGTTCTTCTTATGTCTTTGAGAGATCATCAGGTTCAGGTATTTGCATTTGAGCAGATTTGGTGTCAACAAGATGAGGATGTTAGTTGCCCATTTTCTTTCAATTCTCTATGAAACAAAGACCCTAAATATCTGGGAATATCTATTTTATCTAGATTTTTTCCCCCAGAGCCTGGTTCAAAAAATAGTTGTTTCTATTGCTTTCAACGTCCTCTCAGTTCTTGCTTGGAGGACAGTGTGTAGGGGTGAAAATGATGAGAAGCAGCTTGGGATTGTGGAGGAAACAAGGCCTTTGGAGTGACACAGATGAGGCTCAAATCTAAGCGCTGCCACAGACAGTGACTTAATCATTTCTACCACCTGCAAATGGGGGCAATAGTACTTACCTCTTAAGGTTGTGAGAATAAATAGGGTGTATGTATGTAGTACATTCTAAAGATCAACAAATGTTTGGATCCTGTGTGGGTGGACAGTCCTATACCACTTCTTGAGCAGAAGTAGCCAAATTCTGACCCAGCCTGCTTCTAATCCCATCTACCCCCACAAACCTCACAAACCTCCATAGCCAAAAAGACGATTCAAGCAGGAGTCAGACATTTGACAGTCTGACCTATAACCTGCAAGGTCAATTGGCATGAAAAGCACTCTCCAAATAGAGATGATGAGATCAGCCTGGCGAATAAAAACTTGTTTTACTAAAAAATTTGAAATCAGATTTATGGAAGGGATTAGCAAAAGCTAGAGAGCCAACATTTCCACAAATATGTTCAAATGATGATGCAGCAGAATCTATGAGCTAGCACAAACTGAGACAGTACAATGAATTGAATCCCCCCCATTCGTATGTTGAAATCCTAACCCCCAACTGGATTGTATTAAGAAGTAGGGTCTCTGAAAGGTTATTAGGTCATGAGGGTGGAGGGCCCTTGAGTGGGATTAGTGTCTTACAAAAGGGACCCACCATAGCTCGCCTGCCTTCTTCCTGCCATGTGAGGATACAACACGGAGGAACCTGACCATGCTGCCACCCTGATCTCAAACTTTGAGCTTCCAGAACTGTGAGAAGTAAACTTCATTGTTTGGAAGCCACCATGTATATGGTATTATTTTATATCTGCTTAAACTAAGACAGACAAGGAGAGAATTAAGAGAAGAGAATGTGAATTGGTTGGTTGGCAGTTCTAGGATTAGGAAAACAAAGACCAGAGAGATAAATCATCCTGATGGCCGAGGCTCAATGGAATCTTGCTGCTGAGGGGTTTCCTAGAGCCTCCCTAGGCAGAACTCCCTGACTTCGGCTTCCTGAGGCCGGCCCTCACAGTTCTAGTCTCCCTTGTTGCTGGGGGTTTATTTTCATGTGGGTTTCCAAGAAGGCCCAGTCCAATGGTGGAGGTTCTTGTTTTCCAATTTCTTTTGGTTTTTGGCTTTGTTTTTTGGATTTTTTGTTTTGTTTTTGTTTTACCCATTTCTATTTTCACTTTAAGGATAATGTATTTTACTTGGTAAGTCCCTGTTTCTCTCTCCTCTAAAATTAATACTGAACCAAGAAAAAGAATGGGAGATGGCCTCTGGCTGTGGAGTCCTATGTTGCCTGTGGCACTGGCCTGTTTACTTCGGCTTGGCTAGCCTTTTTTGTATAGGGGCCAGTAGAAATCAGCTCTCTATGTTTGACCATTAGATGTCAGACCCTTGTAGTCACTAACTCACTGTCCTTACAGCCTTTAATTTCTGTTCCCTTACACAGAGGCAGGGCATAGGAAGGTTAAGAGCATGGCTCTGGAGTCACATTACTTGGGTTCAATTTCTGCCTTTATCACTAACAACTTGGGCAACATTCTTTTTTTTTCTTTTTTTGTTTTTTTTTTTTTTTTTCGTGACCGGCAACGGATCCCAACCCCCAGTGTTGCGCCCCCCCCGGACCGGGACCGGCAACGGGAACGCAACCCTCGGTGTTGCCCCCGCTCCTTGCTCAGCCAGTGAGCGGCCGGTCTGCATGTGGGATCCCAACCCTCGGCGGGAGCGCCGCCGCGCTTCCCAAGCGGCGCACTGTAGCAGTGCGCCACCGGGCCGGCCCCGTTGGGCAACATTCTTAATCTCACTGTGTGTCACTTTCCTCATAACAATTATTATAATGCATGTTTAAAGATTGTTGCTAAATATTGTCTTCTATCAAAACACCAGTCTGTTGCATTTGTTTGCTTACTTATATTTCTCTTATTAGACTATTGGCTTCATGAGAGCAATTTGAAATACTCTTTGTATTTCCATTACGTAACACACAGTAGGCAGTGAATAAATCAATATTCCCCTTCTAAAGCAATCTTCATCTTGCTAATTTTCATTCCCTGAACTTGAAGAGATTTTTAAATCTCTCTTTAACTTTTCTTTCACATATGAACATAAGCCCATGGAACATATCATGCTTGCTTCAGTTATTCATTTACTCTATTTAATCATTCCATACTATTTAATTAGCTTCAGCTCAACAACTTCCAGGCCCTATAGAGCCCACCTTTTCTTACCAGGTTTGCCCCTTTCTGCTGCTATATATTTTTTTTCTTTTGCTTGCTTTTTACTCTAATTACTGTGCTTATCATTCTTGAGAGTCTTTCTGCCTGGATGTATCTGCTTCTCTGACTTAGCAAGGTCATTTTGAATTCCTTCCCATCTGTTAAGTAGTTCACTTTCTCTCCAGGTGACTATGTTAGCTAAAAAAATGGGTTGTCTATTTCTTCAGTCAGGTCATTGATGAAATATACATATGTAAGATATTATTCTCCAAAGCTATAAGACTGTGATTATACATGTCAAAACCTAAGTTTAATGATAGTAAGATTATTTTGTAGACGACATATTTTTGTAAGAAAAACTTTTGATTGTGAGTATGAATGACTCAGACCAATAAATTTTTGTTTAATTGATCGGTGGGCTACAATATTTCAGCTTTTAAACCAAGATTTAGCCACGTGTAATTTTGGGGGGTTGTTTTAAAATCTACCTGAGCCTATTACACATCTGAATGTATCATATATATATATATATATATATATATATAGTATCCTATATGTAGGTGCAAATCAAAATTTAGCAAACTAGCAGTTAAGAATATATCCTAGTTTTAGTGCAATTTAGATAAGCAATTCTTATAGGCTGGATAAGAACAATTTTATAAATTTTTAGCAATAATTGGTACAGTCTTGATTTTAATTAAGTGGAACTTTAACAGGCATGTTGCTCTAAAGAAAAAGATGAATCAACAGATCAAAATCTTTTGTTTCATTTGATGAAAGTAACAAATCTACATAATGTGTTTGCAGATGAAAGGAAGTCATTATGATTTTTTCTTTTACCTTGGAAAAATACATCATTATTAGGAATCAAAGATAGCTTCTTAAGTAAAGTTGTGCTCCAAAACACTTTGCCATGTTTAAAGGTGTGTTCAGTTTTCTTGGTGTTTACCCAGCAGTTCATGCTGCTTCACAGGTCATAGAAAGTGACCTGAGCTCTTTACCATTGGCATCCAGAGGTTTCTGTCAAGTCCTCAGGAGAATGCCATTTCATTGCTCTTTCAGCCAAACAGACCTACAGCAGTTTGTTTATATGATCATCTCCTGGAACATTAGAAAGACTCATGACAAAGTAAAGATTTACAGTCATAGTTACAATTTAGAGTGAATTTTAGTAGATTAATTTGCTTCACTGAAAAGTCTTTTACAAAGATATGAAGACTTTTGTAAGCAGAGACTGGAAAGGTCTCATGGGGTTTTCAGCCTGATGTTTTGTTTTGCCCTATTGGGGCTTTCCCTTAGGTTGTAAATTCCAGCTTTCTAATGTCAGATCTCTCCTTTATTGAGCTTTAAGGCATTTCTGGAATTACTCAGTAAAGGGACGTTGACAATCTCCTGCTCTGTTCTTCGGTCATAGTGCTGATTTATGGCTGGAGGGGGTTCTCTAAACAGTGGAAGAAATTAGTAAAACGTTATCCATTTATTAAAGGGAGTTCAGGAGTTCCTTCTGCTGATCAGTGGGCCTTATCCTAAACATAATTAGCTCTGGATACATCAACTTAATGCTATTTTGTAATTTTTGCTGTAGGAAAATGAAAGTCATCCTTATAGAAATTGTTCAAGGGTAAAATCCAAAGAGTACACTGATGGTGTTATGGCAAATCCTAAATCTGCTCTTTCAGGTTGATAGCATAGAAGCAATTTCAGAAATGGCTGCTCCCACTAATGTAAACTCACAAATTTAATATTTTTTCTACCAACATTTATTGACACTGTACTTTCTGTTCAGGTACTACTCTAGGTACCATGGATATGGCAGAGAATAAGGCAGATAAACTCCCTTCCTGTTGTAACTTTTGGGAGACAGACATTAAATAATAACAAATAAATACATAATAAAATGTCAGATAGTATTTGGGGCTTGAAGAAAAATAAAGAACAGGAGGAGTATAGAGAATCTGGGGTAGTTGTCATTTTAGGTATGTACGAGTTTTCTATTGCTGCTTTAACAATTACTGCAAGTTTAGTGGTTTAAAATAACTTGTATTGGCTTACAAGTCTGCAGGTTAGAAGTCCTACCCTCGTCTCACTGGGCTAAAATCAAGGAATCAGCAAGATCTAGGGGAGTGTCCCTTTCCTTGCATTTTCCAGATTTTCGAGGCTTTTCACATTCCTTCGCTAGTGGTCTCCTTCCTCCACCATAAAAGCCAGCAACATCACATCTCTCTGACCCTTCATTCATTGTCACATCTATTTCTGACCACAACCAGGAAAGGTTCTTCTATTTTAAGAGCTCATGTGCTTTGATTGGGCGCACCCAAATAATTCAGGACAATCTCTTTATTTTAAGGTTATTTAAATAGCAACCTTAATTTCATCTGCAACCTTAATTCTCTTTTACCACATAAGATAACATAGTCACAGGTGCCAGGAGATTAGAGCATGGACATCTTTGTAAGTCCCTTTGTATGCCCACCACCAGCTACTTTAAATAAGTCTATTTTAAGAGGCAAAATTTTAACTAAGATTTGACTAAATGAGTACTCAACCCAAGTGAATATCTAGGGGAAGAGTGTTGTAGACAAAGACAGTGTTGTAGGGTTGCTCTTTGGAAGAGAAAGAATGCATGTGGCAGAGATAAAAGGTGATGGGCAAGGCCAAAGAAATAGAAAGGGGCCAAGTCAAGGAAGACACCAGATGCCTCTATAAGAAATTTGGATTTTATGCTCAATATGATAGGAAACCAACAGAATGTTTAGAACAGAAGACTGATATGCTCTAATATATAATTTTAAAATGTCATTCTAGACAATGCCTTTGGAAAACAGTTTGATATTATCTTGTAAATTTGAACACACACATACCTTACGACCTAAGAATCCTACTCCTAAATATGTACCACAGGGAAAGATTTGTATATGTATACCAGGAATATGTCCAAGAATGTTCATACTACTGGTAGTAATAACATAAGCAAATAAACAAAAAAAAATTGCATAAAACCCAATATCCATTAACATTTTGAATAAACTGTAGGAAATGTACACAATAGACAATATGACAAATAGACAATACAATATGAAACAAAATAAATAAATTATAACTATATATAACTATATGATAAATCTCAGGTACCCAAATGTTGAGCAAAAAAAGCAAGAATGGGAGAAGCATGT
>NW_007738307.1:12477-14069 GCF_000696425.1 Galeopterus variegatus | reverse complement strand
TTTTTGTCCTTAATAACACTGACATTTTTTAAGTGTGCTGGCCAGTTTTTATTTGTCTTTTTAGAATATCCCTCAATTTGAGTTTGTGTGATGTTTTCTCATGATTAACTGCAGGTTTTGCATTTTTGGCAGGAATATACTTTTGGCACAGAAGTGACTTCGTGTCCTTCACCGTGCATCATATAACGGGAGGCACGTCTTGTCAATTTGTCCCATTTCTATTAAGGTTACTTGACTAAGGTGGTGGCTGTCAGGTTTCTCCACTGCAAAGTTACTGTTTCTCACTGTAAAGGTTCCATTTCACCCTTTTTAATTAATCAGTATCTTGCAGGGACATACTTTGAAACTATATGATAAATATCCTGCTACTCATCAAGCTTTCACCCACTAGTTTTAGCATGCATTGATGATTCTTCCATGAATTGATAATTATCACAATGCTAAATGATAACTTTTCTAATTCCATCATTTCTTCTAAATTTATTAATTGGCTTTCTACTGAAACAAAGCATTTTGTCTTCTCCGCTATTAATTTTCCGTATGGCTTCTTACTGTATTCAATGGATTCCATTAATAACATTGTTTATTTAGATGTTCAAATGATTTCAGATTTGGTCAGTGGGAGCTTTTTCAAGCTGGCTTCTGTGTGCTTTGACATGTCCCTATCCTAGCTTGAACACTCTTTCACTTGTGGCGCACTGTGATGATCGAAGCTCATTTTGTACTTTTCTAGCCCCAACCCNATATGATAAATCTCAGGTACCCAAATGTTGAGCAAAAAAAGCAAGAATGGGAGAAGCATGTGTTCATTAATTCATTCTAGAAGTATTTCTTAATCATTTACTTTGCACAAGCATTGTACTAGGATATATCAGCAAACAAAGTTGACAAAGATCTCTGTGCTCATGGAACTTACATTCTAATAGTTGGAGACAGACAATTTATAGTAGACAGAATAAATAGGCTGATTACATAGTATGATAGAAGGTTAAATAAAAGGACTGTGAAAATAGAAGAAAATAGAGCAATTTAAGGGAGATAAGAGTGTTGCAATTTAAAATAGTTTGTTTAGATTAAGCCCTACTGGGAAAGATTTAAGTAAGGCTGAAGGATGATTCTTGAGGAAGAATTTTGCAGACACTTGGAATTGTCAGTGCAAAGGCCCTAAAGAAGGAAGAAGACCAGTATGGCTGGAGATGAGATAGAAGAGATCAGCAGGAGGGGCAAATCATGTGGGGGACTTGTGAGCCTTGGTGAGGACTTTGTACTTTGCCCTGAACAACAAGAAACTACTGAAGTGTTCCAGGTAGAGGGTTTCCATGGTCTGATCTATGTCTAGCTGCTGTGTTGAGAACAGATAGCAAGGGACAAGGGCAGAAGCAGTGAGACCAGTGAGGAGGGTATTGTGGGAATAAAGATGAAAGATGACAGTGGCTGGGAGGAGGGTGGTAATAGCAGGGGTGGTGACCTATAGACCTTATTCAGATTTCACTGTGCCCCAATTATGTTCATTAAAGGAAAAGAAAATCTTGGATCACATGTTGCATTCCATTATTATGTCTCTTTAGTTTCCTTTAATCTGAAATAGTTCC
>NW_007738307.1:10479-11984 GCF_000696425.1 Galeopterus variegatus | reverse complement strand
AAAGAACCTGGTGTTCCAGGAGGCAAGTGGGGAAAAAAAGGGGTATCAGGAAGGAGAGAATGACCAACTGTGCTAAATGCTGCTGCCAAGTCAGGTAAAAGGAGGACTCAGAAGAAAATCAGAGCAGGTAGCCTGACTGGAGCGGGTATAAGGGAGAATAGGAAATGTGGAATTAAGTAGAACAAGTATAGAAAACCTCTTTTAAGGGGCTTGTGGCAAAGAGAAGCAAAAGAATACAGTAGTAACTGCTGGGGAATTGGCGTCACAAGAAGGTTTTTGTGTTTGTTTTTGTAAGATGGAAGGAATAACAGCATGTTTGTGTGCTGGTGGAAGTAATGGAGTAGACAGTGGAAAAATGGATGGATGGCAGCAGGTGGAGTGGTCAAATCGGTTTTCCTGCCATTTCCAGCTTCCTTTTCCAGAGGCTACCCACATTCCTTGGCTCCTGGATCCCTCTGTCAGTTTCAAAACCAGCATAATCATCATCCTCCTCCTCCTCCTCTCTCTCATTGCACCCAGGAAAAGTTCTCCAATTTTAAGGACTGATGTGATTAGACTGAGCCCACTCAGATGATCCAGGATAACCTCCCAATCTCAAGGTCCATACCTTAATCAAGTCTGATTTTTTTTTTTTTGGCTATGTAAAGTAACATATGCATACGCTCTGGGGATTATGACTCAGACGTATTTGGACAGTCATTATTCTGCCAACCGCAGCATCCCAGAATTACCAGAATGCTTGAAATAGTTGGTTTCTTAGGCGGCTCTGTTTGCTCCTTTAACTTGCCTAGGTTACTCTTTAATTATTTAGGCTGGGATAAACTTCCTGAAAGTTGTCATGAATTCTAGATGAGTGGGGTTGAATTCTACATGCACCTATACATGGGCCTCATGGGTCTGTCATTTAACTGATGTTGATTAGCTCTTCATTCACTCAACGATCACTGCAAGAGAAGGTGGATACAACTTCCAGATTCATCTCCCACCCTTCTGCAAATNGTTGTTTCTAAGATCTGTGTGTGTTTTAAAGATGTGCATGAAAAAAAGGGAGTCAAGAATAACTCCAAGCTTTCCGACCTGAGCTAATGGAAGAAGGGAGATACCATGAACTGAGATGGAAAAGGCTGAGGTAGAGTAGGTTTGGAGGAGGGACCCGGAGTTTAGTTTGGCCATGTTCAGTTGAGATGCCTATTAGACATTTTAGTGGAGATGGTAAATAAGCAGTTGTATATCTGGATCTATAGTTCTATATCCTGGACTAGGGATAAAATTTGGGAATCATTAATATGTAGATGGTATTTAAACAGACGAGAAGGATGAGATCATCCAGGTAATAAGTACAGATAGTGAAGGGATAATAACCAAAGTCTGAGTCCTGGGGCACGCCAACATAAGCGGTCAGGAAGAAGAGGGACCATCAACAGAAGAGGGAGAAGGAAAAGTAAAAGAACCTGGTGTTCCAGGAGGCAAGTGGGGAAAAAAAGGGGTATCAGGAAGGAGAGAAT
>NW_007738307.1:6689-8579 GCF_000696425.1 Galeopterus variegatus | reverse complement strand
AATGTTTTCCAGGCTTCCTTGCACCTGACTTCTAGCTAATTCCATCAGTGGAGACCTAGTTAGAGACTGGATGCCAGGAGGAAGGAAGCAACCAGGGTATTCTTCTCTACTTCTCCTTCACGGGGTGGTTTCCTGTAGTGATTGCACTTCCCCTTGACCCCAGCTGCCCTGGGCAGCCCACTGCATGAGTCTAGCCTCAGCAGGAAGAACTGGCTTCCTTGGATCTAGTACCACCACCTCCTCTGTATGGGTACTTGTGGCTTCCTGCTGCCACAGTGTTCCTCTCTGTGTTGCCTCCATTCTCTATCTGGCTTCTTAGCTCTTGGTCCATCACTATGTAACCAATTCACTGTATTAAATTTCCTCTGTCTGAAATATCTAGAATACTTTGTTTCCCTGACTCAACTCTCACTAATAGAATGGAAAATGAAGCTATGCTAATTTCAATCTTGCATTCACAAACATATTCTTCCTTGTCAATCTGAAAGAAACCCTTGTACTCTAAAAAAGTAAAAAGTTTGACAGAAAATCCATTCAGTTTGTTTGGAGAGATATAAAAAAAATTAACAGCCTCATGGCATTTCTGACATTTCTCACATATCATGAGATATGTGGCTTGTTGTTTACTTACTGTGACTGATGTCATAGGGTGAGCTCTACGGGTACATGAGAAAGGAATTTCAGGAAGCCACCCTGTGAACTGCTGGGGATTAGATTTCTGAATGATGAGCCCAGTGCTGTTGGTGTAGCAGAGGACAGGACCACATCCCACTGCTAGTGCCAGTCAAGGACACTCAATCATGGCTTTAGGGCACAAAGGACAGGATGAAGTAAATTCCACATGTCTAAGAAGTAGTTTCTTCTTTATCAAGGGGAAGAAAAACTAGGACAAGCATGCACTCGGGGGTAGCGGGTGACTGGCTGCCGCTCATTTCTTCTTAAACACACACACATACACACACACACACACAGTGGAAAAGGCATGAAGGGAAGCCTGCTCTCCTCTGAATAGTAAGGCTATCAGTAAAAAGAAAAAGATGAAAAAATAATTTGCATACATGATTATTAGGATGGAAAAGGATGACTAATACTGCGGTTCTTGACACAACTTTGTGGCTTTCTGTGGTTGAGATAATGTACATAAAGCAGAGACCCCGCCATCTGACTAATTAACTCGGCAGCAGGGAGGGAATGGATGAAAGGATAATTAATAGGTCAAAGACCCAATGCTGTGTTATGATTATTTGAATAATATTATGATAATTTGAATAACGTACAAGAGTTTGTGAAAATTGGTTGCTAGCTAGAACTCCAGCTGACAAAACATTTGAATCACGCTCATTTTCTACCTCCTGGGTAGCCTTCCTTCCTTCCTGAAAGTACTGAGCATATGTTTGAATATTGGGATGGGGGGAAGATGAGTGGGAAATGACTGTGAAAAAAATACTGTTTTAAAGGTCCATGGCAGAATAATGCTGTCTTTAATGTCATGGCAGAATTTCTCCCCTTTCTGTTCACATTGAAGCGACCTTAACTGGCAAGCACAGTTGCAGGCTGAGGCAACAGATACTGCAGCATTCAAGTTGCAGGGACTGTTCAGTAAAATGAAAAAACTAGTGCCCATCTTCTGGTTCCCCCCACCCCAAAAAATGAATTACTTAATTTGATAAGATCTATGGTTGATGGGTTTCCATCTTTCTTTATGGAAACAAAACCAAAGAATCATTCTTAGTTTAAACAAGTAGAGGTTTTAAGCCACGACATTCACTTAGAATTTTCTAACCACATTGAATAGGTTCCATGCAAAAATTAGTTTTGAAAATTTTATTGATTATTAACTAATATAGCAGCATTTATAATATTCCCACACTTCACAACTGTATGGCACCA
>NW_007738307.1:4663-6161 GCF_000696425.1 Galeopterus variegatus | reverse complement strand
TCATTCTTAGTTTAAACAAGTAGAGGTTTTAAGCCACGACATTCACTTAGAATTTTCTAACCACATTGAATAGGTTCCATGCAAAAATTAGTTTTGAAAATTTTATTGATTATTAACTAATATAGCAGCATTTATAATATTCCCACACTTCACAACTGTATGGCACCATATCATAGAACATTTCAGTGGCTTTATTCCTCCTCTAGTTCCTTTTACTAAGAAAATGGACTTCACTGTCAACATTTCCAACAGCAATCTAGAATATGGCCTGCGGATGTTTAGAGCAACTAATGAAAAGGTCAATCTGTTTTCTGCTGCATGAGTTTATTTTCACCAGGAATTCTGTGTGAGTTTTCCTACTTATGGGAAGAAAGTAGCTCCCATCTATCTCACCATTAGTCCAGTGATTCTCAACCAGGGGTGATTTTACTCTCCAGGGGACATTTGGCACTATCTGGAGACATATTTGATTATCACAATTTGGAGAAGCTACTGAAATCCAGAGAGTAGAGGCTAGGAATGCTACTGCAATTTGCATCCTGCAATGCACAAGACAGTCCCCACAACAAAGAATTATTTGGCCCAAAATGCTAATAATATTGAAGCTGATAACCACCGAACTGATCCAAGTGTAGCCTTTGGTGAATGCAAAAATAGAGATAAGGCTGCCTTGTCCTAAGTCCTCCTTAAATTTGCTGTAAGTCTTTGTTTTCCACTTATAAAATTTAGCTTCTAAAAATAGGGGAAATAGGGCACCCCACTGCGTACGAATAAATGTCTAACTTCTTATGCTAGCCTCTTAGGTACATACATTATGTGGCTATAATTTGGTTAGTAATGATTAACATTAATGAATAAACAAGGGCAAGTAATTTTCAGTCCCAAGAAGTCACAGGTCAAAGGTGAATCTAGGTGGTAGAAAGAATGTTTTTCTAAAGGACTGTTCAGATAAGCAGTGGCCTTCAGGAGAGCTATAAGACTACCGACAGGCTTGTCTTGCAGCCTGTATAATAGAGCTGTGAGCACCAAGGTGGCTGAGTATGACTTCAGACAAAGCTGGGCTCTATATCTCCCATTTACTCTCACAGCTATTTTAAAGAGTTTTCATTTAGCTTGAAGATTAAACTGAGAGTGTGACACATATTATTTATTATAAGTGGTAGGTGAATTAAAGGGACAGCTTTATTTCTGAAGCAGAACCACAAACAAGGGACTACAAGCTCTCAGGTGATAGCATTTATAGTAAAGAACATGGTATTTCTATTTAAAAATGCTTATCATAAAACGTTGACTAAAAATTTGATTTGCATTTTGGAAGTGGTGAATGGGCTTTAGAGTAGATCAGAATTTCAGTTTTCTAGCTTAAGTATTCTCTCCTTTATTTCACTTCCTAAAGCAAACATTATTAACATTTACATTGCTAAGAAGCCTCAAGAAGCAACTACATTCCCCATCCAGTTTCTATAAATAAATAGTAAATACAGAAAATAGAACATAT
>NW_007738307.1:0-3663 GCF_000696425.1 Galeopterus variegatus | reverse complement strand
TGAGCGAGGTGTGGGCGCAGCACCGAGGGTTGCGATCCCGTTGCCGGTCCTGGTCCGGTACGGGCGCGACACTGAGGGTTGCGATCTGTTGCCAGACACGAAAAAAGACAAAAAGGAAAAAAAAAAAAAAAAGAAAATAGAACATATCATTGTTATGCAGTCATATTGTTCATTGTAGAACAAGAGATATACACTTTAATAATTAGAATATAACTCTTGAACTATAAGCATATGTAGTAACTACATATGTATGTAATTACATAGTTATCACTTTGGGGAAAAAAAGGAGTCATGTAGATGCAGAAACTTATATCAGCTACTTATAGTGAGAACATGGATTAATAGTTTCCCTTACTTTCTTTAACTTATTAAGCTCTGTACTATAAATGTGTATTTTCTACTTTTATGGCCTTAACAAAAATAAAATTTAATAAAGTCTTCTTGTAATACAAAGAACAGTAAGAGTTGGGGTTTTTTTGTTTGTTTTTTAAATTTTGGCTTTTGCTGTTGACAAAAGGGTTTGGAGGTAAGTGATAAATGTATATCTACTCACTTCCATCAACATAGTAGGGGATAAAGTATGCTCACTTCCATCAACATAGTAGGAGATAAAGTATATGGTATTGTACTTTAAATTTTTATTAAATAATAAACCATATTTACATAATAAGCACACACACATTTTGGTGTTAGGATATGGAGAAATGACTGCGATGCTTAGTTTAAGAATTTGGGGTAGATAAATTTGGTAGAATTTTGGTACATAAAGACACAGTATTTCAAAAACAGAATTATATTGTATTAATATATGAAATCCCAACTTATAGATTGTATATTGAAGAACACTATTCCTTTATAGCTTGGAGACTGTCATTACATACTAATAGAATATTAAAAGCTATGATCTGGGATTGATGACTCAAAACTGCAAATGGTAAGAAAAAGAATGAGAAACAGACATTAAGAGAACAGCCACTAAAATTCAGAGGTCTAGAGTGCTACAGGGGTCCTTCACCAAAGCAGAGATCAGCTCCTCAAACACAGAAGCAACCATGAGAAAGCTGTGAAGTCTTTTCTTAATTCAACAAGGGACTTGGAGGCATATGAGAAGTGGTTATGTGAGGTGCCCCTCTGTGTGCTCCTTGATAGGAGATACCTTCTCCCTGGGACTGAGTCCCAGGACGGGCAAGTGATCGGGCAGAGCTGGGGCTGAGAGGGTGAGACTTTGCGGGGAAGATGGTGCTCCTAAGAACAAGATGGTCATAGAAGCACCATCCTGTTCAAGCCAGTTCTTGATAGTTCTGAGACAGGGACTCTATTGATTTGTTAACATCAATTAACGTCAGCTGACTGTAAAGCAATGTGGCCTAAGACTTATTGACATTATGACATACAATTATAAAAATATAACAGCCCAAAGTTTGATTCTTACCTTCAATTATCATAATACCCCAAAACCCTGACTGAGTGGAATTTTTAGTAGGGACTCCAGGTCTCTCACCAGGCATTTTCAATATCTGCCAGCAGTAACGAATTTCCTGGTTGTAACAGCATTTTCTTACCAACCTCTTGTTTCACCTTCTAGCCTCCATGTTACTCACCTGACTCCACAGAGAGATTGGGTGTCCAGCTCCTAAAATTTTTCTCTAATTCAGTTCCTAAAGTGACCTTGGGTAACCATAGCAGATGCTGTCAGTAACACAGCTGTGTCCCTCAGCACTTACTGCTCTAACATATACTGGTGGTGCTTACATAAGCACCTGTGACTCTGGACTGGAGAACTTTTGCTCAGCCCTGAAGGGGCTTGCCAGAGGTATCAGGAAGCAAATGTGGTCAGCAACTGCTTTCGGTCAGTGACTAAAGGGAGTTTAGGAGAGAAATACCCCCACTTCCTTATGCTAGAGAGGAGTGTGAGTCACTGTGAGGTGTGCACTGTGCTCTCTCCCAGAATCTTTTCCCAGCAGAATTGAGCCCCAGTTGCCCATAGCAGTAATCTGCTCAATAAGGCATCCTAATATTGGCTTCCTTCCTATTCTTCTGTCACTCTCCCATTCCCCTATCAGTGCTTCTTGGGATCCTCTGCCAGATTAAATTGTGCTCAAACCCTTGTTATAGGATCTACTTCAAGGAGAACCCAACTTAAGAGAGAAAGTCCATTATTATGTATTGAACTGTGTCCACCCAAAGTTTGATGTGTTAGAGGCTTGGTCCCCACTGTGACAGTGTTAAGAAGGTGGGAAATCCTATTGTGGTAGCTGAAAGGTGGGGACTTGAAGAGGTGATTGGATTGCGAGGACTATACCTTCATGAATGGATTGATCCATTCTTGGAATAGTGGGAGTAGTTATGGTGGCTTTAAAAGGAGAGTGAAGGAGGTGGTTAGTCTCTCTTTGCTCTGCTGTTCTTGCCATGTCACACCCTGCATTGTGGTAGAGTCACCTCTCCAGATGTGTTCTCTAGACTTTGGACTTCCCAGCCTCTGGAACCATGAACAATAATTGTTTTTGTACAAATTACTCAGTTTCAGGTATTTTTGTTATAAGCAACCGAAACAGACTAATACATCCATGTAGGCATCTCCCTTCACACCATTGCCTCAGGTGAGACCTGTTGTAGTCCAATTACTTTTGCCTTCAAGGCCATATACTAATTCTTATCCCCTGAGACTGTTCCAAATCTGAAATCTTAAACTTCAGAATTCCATGCTTTGAACAAACCTACTTAACCACTTCTCCTCCACTGAACTATCCCAAGCCTACTCTTTGAATCTATCAACCCGTGCAGTATTGAGTTTCTCGTTCGATGTTACTTTCCCCCATATCTGTATCCACTGTTAGTTGGTTTAATTATGCTTATCTGCATCCTCATCTATTCTCTTAACACCTTGGTCACCTTCCACTCTGACCTTGAAAATCTTCAAACACAGCTTCACTGAGCCATCTTGAGTCAGCTTTCAATCTCTAATCTATCACTGTGCCCAGTACGTTCCAACAACAAAAACCTCCTCATTTTTCACTGAAAATACTGTGTTCTTTGATGCCATTGCATTCATGGTCCTGGTGTGTTCTGGTCTTTGGAACTCCTTCTCTTTCTGTCTAAAAGTCACCCCCTTAGTGATGCTTTCCCTGATACACTCAGGCAGGATTATTTGCTGCCTACCATTTAATTTGATGATATCTCAGTACAGTTTTATTTATTTATTTTTTATTGAAACATAATTGATTGTACATATCTGTGGGATACAGCACTGAATATCAATATGTGTGTGTGATATATGATGCTCAAATCAGAATTATTAGTATATTCAATATTATGCAATGTAATCATTTTTTGTGGCCCTTTACCAATTTCTCATCAACCATCCCCACCTTCCTGCATCTGGTGGGCTCAGTTCTTTTCTTTCCTTTTGAAAGTTCAGTGAATTATTGTGATTATCGTATCTTTCTTTATTTTACTAATTTCTTAATTTTTATTTTAGCTCCTACTTACGAGTAAGGACATTCAGTATTTCTCTTTCTGTGCCTGGCTTACTTCACTTATAATTTTCTCTAAGTTCATCCATATTGCTGTGAATAGCAGAATTTCATTCTTTTTTATGGCTTAGTAGTATTCCATTGTGTATATGTACCACATTTTCCTTATCCAGTCATCCATTGATGGACA
>NW_007738306.1:42692-45292 GCF_000696425.1 Galeopterus variegatus | reverse complement strand
TTGGCAGGTAAAACAGTTAGTTGGCAGGGTATTGGTTTCGTGTGGGGAGGCTGTATTCTTCTGGGGAAGAGTTGCTGATTCTGAGGTGCTGATATCTCCTCGCAGGAACAATTCGGTGACCTTTTGGTTGGTAAAAGCCTGCATTTGTTCCTGCAAGGAATTAGAGAAACACCAAAGAGACAGGGACCAAAAAGGAGTCTGAGTCCCGGCACAGTTAGGGGTCCTAGTAGGGGCATAAGTCAGGGGATCCAAGGGTTCAATGACTGGGGCCACCCCCAAGGTGTGTTTGTGTTTTGTAACCCTTTGCATTGGCGATCAATGCTTGCCTTTCAATAGTTTAGGTTGTTTTGGATCACCCTGGACTTATTTACGTAATAACAGCATTCCTCCCCCAAGAAGAGGCAGGTGCCTTCCTTCTCCACTGTAAGGAAGTAAAGAGCCCTATGGTTCTGTAGAGCAACTGTCGGAAATGAGGTGACCTGTAGCTGGAGGGAGGAGATGCTGTCTATACTTAGTTCTTCTGAGAGTTTTTGATAGAATTGAGANTTTTTTTTTGTTTATCTTTCTACATAACTGTTCTTTCAGTTTATTCAGGTAAAACTAGCTAGGTGAAATTTAGCAAGGTAAATCAATAGTGTTAGAAACCTAAAAGTGGCTGTGTAGTGAAAGAAAGTGAGCCAAAATGCCAGGTACTGATCAAGCTTTATTAAAGGAAAAGAGTCTGCTGGGCTGCGCTCAAAGTGCCGGGCAGCCCAGGACTGCCCTCAAAATGGAGGACAGCCCCAGATGTGGGGTGGGAGAGCTTATATAGGGCACCAAGGGCTGGCTGATACCATCAAGGAGGGGTGTTATGCTAATGCCAAAGCTTTGCAACCAGGGTGGAGTACTATGCCCTTGCAGAAGCAAAAGGGTTTCTGTCTAAGTCATGAGGATTCTAGTAAAGGGAGGGGGGGAGGGGATTGGTGCTGGAGTGGAAGACAAGGCTGGCGGCCATTTTGTGCTTATTGTGTGCACAATGGCACTGGTCACTTCCAAAATCCATCATTCCCACCTTTTAAGTACAGGAACAAGGTAAAAGGGGCGAAGGTCTCATTCTTCTGAAGCTACTTCCTGCTGGAGATGAGTGAAAATATGGAAAAAATAAAAGGTTTATGTTGGCAGGTAAAACAGTTAGTTGGCAGGGTATTGGTTTCGTGTGGGGAGGCTGTATTCTTCTGGGGAAGAGTTGCTGATTCTGAGGTGCTGATATCTCCTCGCAGGAACAATTTGGTGACCTTTTGTTTGGTAAGAGCCTGCATTTGTTCCTGCAAGGAATTAGAGAAACACCAAAGAGACAGGGACCAAAAAGGAGTCTGAGTCCCGGCACAGTTAGGGGTCCTAGTGATTTTAAAGGAAAGATATACATTTGTATATAATTTGTTTTCTTTAATATTTTGTCCTTCTGAACTGATTGGGCTCAGTAGCACTTGGTTACTCTAAGAACAATAAGATACCTAGTGCACCTGAAGCTCATTGTTGGAAACATCTGTTGATATCATTATCTTATCATTGGTTTCCAATACAAAGAAAAGAAGAATTCAGGACATGACAGTGTGGGAGGCAAAGACATTTAGGGGATCTAGGACAGCGTTGCTCCTTGTATGTCCTTTATTTAAAGGCATAACAGACAGCGATACCAGAGGTCTGTGTTCACACACACATGTGCTGCTGCTTAGGCTGAACTAAGCAATCACATGGGATACTATTGTAAACTGATTTCTGGTGTCGCTGTTCCCCCTAGGTGGAGGAGAATGAGATTGAGTGCTGACTTTAAGCCTGGCTGAGAAACATACTGGCATCGGTGTCATTAATGAAAGGGTGGATGTTGTTCCCCTGAAGCCTCTGTGCCTGAAGGTCAGTTCACAAGAGGTATAGGAAGGAATCTAACATTTGTTTTTTTCTTAAGCCTCACATAACCTTTTATTCTATTCACAGCACAAAGTCAAGATTAGAAAGTACCTGAGCAGTGGAAGGACCAGAATGCATAGTTTGGGAAGGGCAGTTTTTCCTTTGCTAAAACCTATATTCATTCCCTAGAATCTGCTCGCAGTTTTAGCTATGATGTTAAAGAATGTGTGTTTTTTCCTCTGAGACGTGATTTAAGTAAATGTGATACAAATAGGCTAAATTTTTCGTTATGGAGGGCTGCTTCCAACTGCAGGCAGATATCAGAACCCTGCCTCAGGAGCCTCTGATATGTGCAAAGTGTTTGAATGTGTATGTGTGAGTTTGCATAACAGACTGCAGTCATTAATGGGTGGCCTATGCACAGGAATCTTAAAATAATCATAATATAATTGAAAGAGATTTGGGCCTACTTTATTTCTTGGCTCTAAGCTAAGTGGAAAATTCCTTTTCATTGAATGTGTTCTAGCTAATTCAGACTCCATCCTTTGGAATAAGAATAAGTAAATATAGACTTGAAAACCCTAACATTTTCCTTTCATGAACGTTTTAAGGTAAGGATGAGGAGAGGGTAAGTGAGTGGTAGCGTTTGGTTTTCGTAAGGCAGAGTGTGGGCAGGCCCCACACAACGCTGACAGTCCCCACTGAGGTGAGAT
>NW_007738306.1:36072-42571 GCF_000696425.1 Galeopterus variegatus | reverse complement strand
TCCATCGACAGGGAGCGCGGTGACCACAAAAAGTTTCTCGCAAAGTGGAAGACAGATGAGTTGCTTGGGGACCAGTCTTATTTGTTGAGGACTGCATCATCCCTATGGACCTGGAACCTCCATGTTCCAGGCAAGGGGGAGCATTGAGATAGGAGGAGAAGCATGGGAAAGATGTGAAGGGTTAGGGAGCCAAAAGAATTTGAAGGGTACATTGCCACAATGAAATTGCTAAGAAGCATCCTACTGACAGGAGGTAAAGGAGTGCCAGGAGAAATCTTCCTATAATGTTACACTCCTTTAGGGCAGCACTGGCCAATCCTGTAGCAAGTACTAGAACAGATAGTGTAATAAAGGTTAGGGACAAAGGGTGGCATATACTTATCAAGTCACACGATGGCAAACCCGCGATAGCAGGTTGGGACCAGTCTTGGAGCAGCTCCTGTGTGAAGGACGTGAAGTGGGCCTGCGAGAGTGAGAGGATAATCACTGGGGGAAAGATCATCCTTCTTCTGGGATTGGGGGAAGAGTGGAGGTCCTGGAGATTTTCAGTTTTGTGGGTCCTAAAACGGACAAAGTGTGAGGAGGTGTTGGGTTGGGAGTTGAGCAGAGGGACCCCCTCTGGTGTGGTGTCAACAGAATACTTTGGGTAAAGTGTCATACCAAGGGGCCTTTCCTAGTACTTTTACTGCCATGGGAGTGGTGAGAAGTACGTTTGAGGCCCTTCCCAGCATGGTGAGAGGGGCTTTGGGATTCAGGTCTTATATACACTTGCTGTCCCGGGCTCATTTTAATGTCTGAGGGGGTGGTGGGAAAGGATGAGATAATAGAAGGTTGGCCTGTTCCCTAAGAAGATCCCTAATGAGTGAAAGAGTAGGGAGATACTGGCCTAAAGGCAATGAGCTGGAAGGGAGCGGTGTGAGAGTGAAGGGTCTACTGTATGTAAGTTCAAAGGGGTCGAGGCCAGTGAGCATGTGGGGGGCAGGTCACAAGTGAGCGAGTGATTGTATTAAAGTGCTAGAGGTTGGGAGAAGTTCAGATAAGTCTTGAGCTAAGGCCTGGCCAAAGAAGTGGGGGCTATCCCGAAGTCCCTGGGGTAAAACTGTCCAAGTAAGTTGTTGGGAACAGCGTGTGTCAGGATTAGTCCTGTACTAAACTGTATGAGCTGTTAGGCTTTATAGCTGGATGGATGGGTGTATTAAAAGGCGAGTGGGTAGGTTATAGAAGATGAGAAGAAAGGAGTTTGTTTATAAGGGGCTTTAACCCTATTAGGTGTTTATTAGCAATGGGGTATTGTGGGACATTAGGGGAAGAAGAAGGATCCCACAGCCCCACAAAGATGGGAGGGTGATGAGTAGCAATGGAGGGTGAGGAGGTATCCCATACTATAGGATTAACTTTGTCAGGGGGAAAGGGGAGGATAGAGGTTTCAGGGCCCAGGTCTGGGGCGGCCTGTAACAGGAGCATAGTAGCTGGAGTTAAAGTGTTTAGGGTAAGAGTAGCTTACTAAAAATTTAGGTGTGGAATAGGGTGCAGGAAAGGGGTTGAGTGATTCATGGGTAGTATTCTGATCCCATGACCCATACTATTGTGATAGAGGATAGGCTTGTTGGTCCTGCATATTCAGGAACGGTAGAGTAAGTGGCCCCTGTATCGATGATTGGCTTATCTGCTTCAAGGTGAGTTACCCTGGGCTCACATGGTGGTCTCTGTGGGGGTCTCAGGCCCTGGGCATCATCAGTTCTCCTCTTGGGCGAAGCCAAGTAGCTTCAGTAGGGATGGCCGTGAAGCCAAAGGCTGTGGGTTGGGGACTGGGCCACTCCCTCTCTGGAGAGTGGAACAGTCAATCCCCCCAGTGACCTGGCTGTTTGCAGTGAGGACAGGGCCCAGGAGGGAGCTTGGGGTTACAACAGGCCCATGCCCAGTGGCCCAGTTGATCACATTTGAAGCAGTTCCTGGGTGGCTTGCCCCTAGAGGCAGCCAGCTTAGGGGTATGTGAGCCTCAGGTGGTGTTAGCCAGGAGCTCGTATTTGTCCTGATCTCTTCTGTAATAATCCTTTTTTTTTTTTTTTCCTGTCTACTGTTAAAAACTTAGAAAGCTGCATTGAGGAGGTAGTGTAAAAGGGCCATGCCTGCAGGGGAGTTTGGGTCTATTCGAGTGTATTTATGTAAAGCCTCAGAGAGGTGGGTTAGGAATTAATAGCCTTTTGGAGGCCATGATGTAAGTGTGTGATCTTATCCCGGAGATCCCGATCACTGTGGCCAGCCTGGTAGTCCCAATTTGGGTCTGTGCAAAGGACTACAATGGCTCCCACTGGCTGTTATTTTGAGCAGGTACCTCATCTGCCTGTTGTTGGGCTGTTATCCAGACCTTTTCTCTGTCCTCAGGGGACAAAGTAGTAGTAAGAATCATACAAATATCATGCCAGGTGAGATCATAAGACTGGTATTCTGTAAGGTATGTGTCCATGTCAGACTGGAAAGATCCCAGTTGTTTTTTGATTTGGGAGAGAGATGAGAAAGAAAAGGGGATATGTACCTGGATAGTTCACTCTGTCCTAGCCAGTTCACGGATGGGAGTGTAAAGGAGCCAGAGCTGAGGCAGGGTTGTTACCTGAAAAGGGAGAGAAGGAGAGGGGGGTTGGGTGGCTGAGAACGAAGAGAGAGAAAGGTGAAGGGGCCGGTGAAGGATTTGGAGCATACAGAGGTAGTTGAGGTGGCCCATACAGGGAGCAGAGTAGTCTGATGGATTAAAAGATTAATCTGAGTCCAGAATGAGAGGTTGGGCATGAGCCAGGAGATTTGAGACGTAGGACAGTTTTGACAGAGAGAGAAGGACAAGATGGAAGATAGAGGAAAAGGCTTGAACGTAAAGAATCTCTCCAGCTTGCTGTTTCAGTGACAAAAGTTGTCTAGGAGAGTATCTAAATCGAGAATGCCGTCTTGTGGCCACTGGGATCCATTGTAACGAGGCGTTTGAGTTTTAATGTCTCCCTGGAGGCTGAGAGATTGGCCAGGAGACAGCCCTGCGGTCTAGAGCACAGAGTACAGTAGAAAACAAGTTGTTTAGGTTTAATGTCTCCCTGGAGGCCAAGAAATTGGCCAGGAGATGGCCCAGAGGCATGGAGCATTGAGGTTTGGATTGTGAGTATCCCATTTAGAGGGTGAGAAAGGAAACGGGCAGTCCTGGTAGAAGAATGCCAAAAAAGAGTACTTTCTTTGTTGTGCATCTTCTTTTCAAATGAGAAGCCACCAACCGGCTAGAGGAGCATCCTCTAGTATGTGGGGGGCACGAGAAAGGTTCCCTCGGACAGGCGCCTGGGCTTCGCACGTGCAAGTCAGGAGAACCCGAGGTGAGAGAGGACTGACCGACTGACTCACCCTGAATTGAGGCCAATATTCGATGCTGGTCTGAAACAGCAGAAGGAGAGAGTCCCAAGTGTACCCAGTTTGGCAGCTTTGGGAAGGGCGGCTGATGGCCAGTCAGCCCAAGTGGGGATCGTCCAACAATGTCAGCCAATACCTTTCCCAGGTTTAGGCACCATAATGAAAGAAAGTGAGCTGAAATGCCGGGTACCAATCAAGCTTTATTAAAGGAAAAGAATCTGCTGGGCATCAAAGTGGTGGGCATCCCAGGGCTGCCCTCAAGATAGAGGACAGCCCCAGATGTGGGGGTGAGAGAGCACTAAGGGCTGGTTGATACCATCAAGGAGGGGCGTTATGCTAATGCCGAAGCTATGCGACCAGGGTGGAGTACTGAGCCCTTGCAGGAGCAAAAAGGTTTCTGTTTAAGTCCCGAGGTTTCTCATAAACGGAAGTGGGGAGGGGTTGGGTGCTGGAGTAGAAGACAAGGCTGGTGGCTATTTTGTGCGCACAATGGCGTCAGTCATGTCCAAGATCCATCATGTAGCATTTAAGAATCATAGATTCAAGAAGTAAATGTGAGGGCCAGCCCGTGGCTTACTTGGGAGAGCGTGGTGCTGACAACACCAAGTCAAGGGTTAAGATCCCCTTACCGGTCATCTTTAAAAAAAAAAAAAAGAAGTAAATGGGGGAAAGTTACCCTGAGGAAACACTTAAGAAACAGACTGGGATTATTCATTAAGGAAGTTAGAAGGGTAAACTATAATGCCTGTATTCTTTATTCTTACGCAATAAATTTAAGACAGGCAGTGTGTTATGCTTGAAAGATAAGAAGGTAGCCCTGTGTGCTTGGTTTTGTTATTGACCTTGAATCACACTTTATGTCACTGGGGCTCAATGTACTTATCTGCAAATAGAAACGGCCTAAGATTCTTACCAACTTGNTTTATGTAAAGCCTCAGAGAGGTGGGTTAGGAATTAATAGCCTTTTGGAGGCCATGATGTAGGTGTGTGATCATGTTATCCTGGAGATCCCGATCCCTGCGGCCAGCCTGGTAGTCCCAATTTGGGTCTGTGCAAAGGACTGCAATGGCTCCCACTGGCTGTTATTTTGAGCAGGTACCTCATCTACCTGTTGTTGGGCTGTTATCCAGACCTGTTCTCTGTCCTCAGGGGACAAAGTAGTAGTGAGAATCATACAAATATGCCAGGTGAGATCATAAGACTGGTATTCTGTAAGGTATGTGTCCATGTCAGACTGGAAAGATCCCAGTTGTTTTTTGATTTGGGAGCGAGATGGGAAAGAAAAAGGGGATATGTACCCGGATAGTTCACTCTGTCCTAGCCACTTCATGGATGGGAGTGTAAAGGAGCCAGAACTGAGGCAGGGTTGTTACCTGAAAAGGGGGAGAAGAAGAGGGGGTTTGGGTGGCTGAGGATGAAGAGAGAGAAAGGTGAAGGGGCTGGTGAAGGATTTGGAGCATACAGAGGTAGTCGAGGTGGCCCATACAGGGAGCAGAGTAGTCTGATGGATTAAAAGATTAATCTGAGTCCAGAAAGAGAGGTTGGGCATGAGCCAGGAGAATTTGAGACGTAGGAAAGTTTTGACAGAGAGAGAAGGACAAGATGGAAGATAGAGGAAAAGGCTTGAACGTAAAGAATCTCTCCATCTTGCTGTTTCAGCGACAAAAGTTGTCTAGGAGAGTATCTAAATCGAGAGTGCCATCTTGTGGCCACTGGGATCCATTGTAATGAGGCATTTGAGTTTTAATGTCTCCCTGGAGGCTGAGAGATTGGCCAGGAGATAGCCCAGAGGTCTAGAGCACAGAGTACAGTAGAAAACAAGATGTTTAGGTTTAATGTCTCCCTGGAGGCCAAGAAATTGGCCAGGAGATGGCCCAGAGGCATAGAGCATGGAGGTTTGGATTATGAGGATCCCATTCAGAGGGTGAGAAAGGAAATGGGCAGTCCTGGTAGAAGAATGCCAACAAAGAGCACCCTCTTTGTTGCGCATCTTCTTTTCAAACGAGAAGCCACCAACTGGCTAGAGGAGCGTCCTCCAATAGGTGGGGGGCACGAGAAAGGTTCCCTCGGCCAGGCACCTGGGCTTTGCACACGCGAGTCAGGAGAACCCAAGGCAAGAGAGGACTGACCGACTGACTCACCCTGAATTGAGGCCAATATTCGATGCTGGTCTGAAACAGCAAAAGGATAGAGTCCCAAGTGTACCCAGTTTGGCAGCTTTGGGAAGGGCTGCTAAGGGCCAGTCAACCCAAGTGGGGATCGTCCAACAATGTCAGCCAATACCTTTCCCAGGTTTAGGCACCGTAATGAAAGAAAGTGAGCTGAAATGCCGGGTACCAATCAAGCTTTATTAAAGGAAAAGAATCTGCTGGGCTGAGCTCAAAGTGGCGGGCATCCCAGGGCTGCCCTCAAGATGGAGGACAGCCTCGGATGTGGGGGTGAGAGAGCTTTTATAGGGCACTAAGGGCTGGCTGATACCATCAAGGAGGGGCGTTATGCTAATGCCGAAGCTATGCGACCAGGGTGGAGTACTGAGCCCTTGCAGAAGCAAAAGGGTTTCTGTTTAAGTCCCGAGGTTTCTCATAAACGGAAGTGGGGAGGGGTTGGGTGCTGGAGTAGAAGACAAGGCTGGTGGCTATTTTGTGCGCACAATGGCGTCAGTCATGTCCAAGATCCATCATGTAGCATTTAAGAATCATAGATTCAAGAAGTAAATGTGAGGGCCGGCCCGTGGCTTACTTGGGAGAGCGTGGTGCTGACAACACCAAGTCAAGGGTCAAGATCCCCTTACCGGTCATCTTTAAAAAAAAAAAGAAAAGAAGTAAAGGTCATCTTTAAAAAAAAGAAAAGAAGTAAATGTGGCAAAGTTACCCTGAGGAAACACTTAAGAAACAGACTGGGATTATTCATTAAGGAAGTTAGAAGGGTAAGCTATAATGCCTGTATTCTTTATTCTTACGCAATAAATTTAAGACAGGCAGTGTGTTATGTTTGAAAGATAAGGAGGTAGCCCTGTGTGCTTGGTTTTGTTATTGACCTTGAATCACACTTTACGTCACTGGGGCTCAATGTACTTATCTGCAAATAGAAACGGCCTAAGATTCTTACCAACTTG
>NW_007738306.1:33787-35376 GCF_000696425.1 Galeopterus variegatus | reverse complement strand
AAATACTTATTAATTGGCCCTTTTTAGAAGATATTTTCCAACCCTTGGTCTGGATAGCCACTTTGGACCTAATTCCTTTGATGGTTTTGTTTTATTTTTGGCTCTTTTGCTTTTCAAAAGTTAAGCTCTCTAAGTTTTCTTATCCTGTTTTTAGTGCCAAATCATATTAATAATGTTGTTGAAATAGGTTATTTGCTTTCGTAACGGTGATTTGTATGTGTTTTAGTATCAGCCTGTAATCAGAATGGTTGGTTATTTAGTTAATAAGCTGTTAGGGAATTCCTTTGGTTAGCAGGTGGAATGAAAAGGAACTAGAACCCATGGCATACTCTGTATTTTAGGGCTTCTTTTGTACCTAAGCCCCTAGTTGCTTGTGATAAGGTATTTCTTTACTCAAGTAGTTTATGGTTTTGTCTTTGGTAATCCTCACCTTACATTATAGGGATTTTTGCACGAGAGCATGGATCAAATAAGAAATTGGCAGCACAATCTTGTGCCCTGTCACTTGTCAGACAACTCTACCATCTTGGAGTGATTGAAGCTTACTCTGGACTTACAAAGAAGAAAGAAGGAGAGAAAGTGAGTCTTTAGACTTTAAATCCCAGTGAAGTATTTTAAGATTCAGTTTAGCTTTTTCTTTAGTATTTGGCTAAAGAAATTTAATTTATAGTCCTAGGAATCTTACCTCAAGAAATGAAAATGGCCCTGCTAATCATCTCTGTGGCTGGCTTGATGCTATGTTCATGAGGAGTAAATAATCATGGAAGTAGTTCTCTCACTGAAGTAATTGACTCTGGGTTTAGGAATATTGAAGACTTACTGTCAACTGTAGACTCTTAGCTCCACTGTAGTAGATTTGAGTAGTATATATGTGTTAAATGATTTTATGGTCATCCTTTTTCTGTAGGTGGAGCCTTACAAAGTTAACCTCTCTCACGATTTAGAACATCAGCTGCAAAACATCATTCAAGAGTTAAATCTTGAGATCGTGCCCCCAGTAAGTCTACAGCTATTTAGATCACCTTTGATTAGAACTTCTCTCTCATCAGACAAGCAACTCATACTACTTTTTTTGTTTTTATTTTTTAATAGCCCGATGATCCTTCTGTGCCAGTTGCACTCAACATTGGCAAATTGGCTCACTTTGAACCATCTCAGCGACAAAACCAGATGGGTGTGGTTCCTTGGTCACCTCCACAGTCCAACTGGAATCCTTGGACTAGTAGCAATATTGATGAGGGACCCCTGGCTTATGTGAGTGCAACATTGTTTTTGAGATCAAACTCTTGTGTTTTATTCTTGTAATGTATTTCATTAGTATGTATAGGTAAAAAAAATGGATTCTGTTTGAAGCTGAGTTATGTGCATCTGTTTGACTATTGCCTTCCCATTTTATAGGCCACTCCAGAACAAATAAGTATGGACCTCAAGAATGAATTAATGTACCAGCTGGAACAGGATCATGATTTGCAAGCAGTAAGTCTGTGAAATATTTAAACATATGGTACCCAGAGCTTCAGGTATGGTCAGGTATGGTTCTAGGTATGTCAGAAGGAGAGTGAATAATCTATTTTGTCTTTTTTTTTTTT